>NW_014010607.1:0-7452 GCF_000611645.1 Monoraphidium neglectum
GGCGGGGGCGGGGGTGGGGGGCGCACCTGCCGATGTGGCGCTGCTTGCCGCCGAAGCTGACGCGCACGCGCCAGCAGCCCTCGTTGCTGTCCCACGCCAGGCCCTGGGTGACCGATCGGGAGCGTGCCCGTCGGGCGAGGGGCCGGTGGGGTTGGGAATTCAAACTCGGAGAGGTGTTTGAAAGTGGAGGTTTGTTCGGAGTGGATCGACACACCAGTGTCGCAAGGGCGGTAGTTAGTGGGAGCGGCCGTCGCAGCGACACGTGCCGCATGCATAGGCGCACACAGCTTGCTGCCAGGGCGGGCCGTCTCATTTTCCAGCGCGTGCTGCCGCTGCGAAGGCGCCTGCTTCGTTTGCTGCCAGTGAGCGCGGGCACGCTCCCAGGCGGCAGCGGGCACGCGCTGCGGTCCTGGCCACGCTGTCTGCCGCGCGGTGCGTGCGCCGGGCGCGGCGGTGGCTAAGCGGGGCCCTGTCGGCACGCGCGCACCTTGTACTGGGACTTGGGGGGCGTCGGGCGGCGCGTAGCGCCGCTGCGGCCAACGGTTTCTGCCTCTGTCACCGGCGCCGCGTCTCTGCTCCGCTTCACCATGGATGTGGAGATGTTGCAACAACAGTAATACGGGGGCGCCAGATCCTCGGGGGGCCTAAGAAATGTGTTCCGGAGACGGACGAGGGCAGTGATGCCGGAGGAGGCAACAATGAGGCCGGCGTCCGTCGCAACAGCAGGAACACATTCGAGACAAACAATTTTGACGCTTTCACCCAGTAGTCGGGCCGCGAGCTCGCCCAGCGCGCACCGCTCGCTCCGCGCGACGAAAGGTCCACTCCCCGCTTGGGCACAGGACACGTTCCGGGTGTGTATCGGGTGTGACTTCAGAAACTATGTATCCTTTTACTATGGCATTCACAGGCACCGGTCGTAGGCCCCTGGACGGGGATGCCGCTCTGCGGGGAGGGGCGAAAATCGAAAACTGCAACCTACTTCTGTATCGATCTACACTCGCATCTTGTCGGGATGAAGGCACGGGGCACGGGTGCAGAATCATTTGGCGAGTTTCGCGCTCAGCCCGATCCGTGTGGGTGGTGAGTCATGCGCACGAGAAGGATGCGCGGGCCACGGGTGCGGCACAAATGCACGGTACATGGCAAAAACTATGAAGGCCAGTTGAGGTTGCGGAGGTCTGTGCTTTGGGTGGATTGTGCTGTGCTGACGCAGCCCTGACGGCCAGGTGATTGGGCCTCCCTTGCAGTGGAGCAGTCGGTGGTACTCCGCCCACCCATGCAGCCCCTGCAGGGGCGTGTATGCAAGCGAGAGCTGTGCAGGCATCTCATGGATGAGAGGCATGACAGGCGCGTGGCCAGAGGGTCGCATGGTTCCATTGTGCGTAGTCAATTTGTGCGAGTGCGCGCCCTTAGGGCGTGCGTCGGGTTGAACACCACCATCCTACACGTCCGCCGCGCATTCACCCCCGCTGATGTGGTACGTCACGCTCAGCCGCGCCACCACGCGTGACAACCTGTACACATTGCGAGCTGACGCCAGCCGATTTCACGCAAGTGCATGAGGCCGCTTTTGCCGCGGACGCGGCCGCCGCGCAGGCTCCGTGCCCCTGACACAAGTGCATCGCCTCCTGACCCTTGTCTGCCGAGTGCAACGCTCAGAGCATCGCGGCATCGTGCATCCCCCTCAAGCACCTGCCTGCTGGCAGCGCGAATGCATGGCTGGGTGACCATGTACTGCACATGTGAACGCGGCGTGGCTGGTGCTGTCGTGCGGGCTGCCGCGCAGCATTGCGCGAAGCATTCGACAGTGTCACATACAATGCGCAAAGCCAGGCTTTGACAAGGGGGCGTTGGCTGCCAGGGCCGTTGCACATTGGGGCAAGTGTGCTGAGCGAGCCGCTGCCAAAGCGGCCTGATCGCTACCGTGGCTGTAGCAGCTTATCAATATCATAATCCCAACCATAACAGCAATATGGAGGGCGGGCATCGTGCTGTATAGACCGGAGTTGCAAATTGCGAAATAGGGCGGTCCCATTACCGGGTGTTAAAGTGCATGTAACGGGCTTGATGCATCATATATTCTACCGTATGAGCCACAAGGAGGCCGAGGGTCGTGTTGACCGAGGTGCGGATATATGCGGGCCCTCAAACACGCCCTTCCCTGCCTATGAGTGCCCTCGAGAGCGCTTTTAAGATTTTACAAGCAAATTGGGCGCGGCGTTCCGAGCTCCAGGGCCCTGCCTGAGTAACCAGCACTTGGGGCGCGACGCCCGGTTGGGTCGCCCATAGGGCCCAGGCCATGAGTCATGCTGTGATCTTGGTTGACTGGCCAAAGTCTCAACTGGCAAATAGTCCGTCAAAGTCTGGGATACCTGCAGGGCCGTGGCAGCGCAAGGGTGCCGCTTGACCCTCCAACCAACGCGCGCCCCGCCCAACAGCTTGATTAGCAACAGGCGAGGTGCCTGCTACCCGGAGCATCCCCCCGGCCGGAAACCCCCAACTTTTTGATGCGGCCAAAGCCAAGGCCGCAGTCACATAATTCGGAGTGTGATGCAATATGCGGCCTTGGGTGGTCGCAGGGCCCAAAGCGCCTCCCAGTGCTCGTATTTTTTCGGCCCGACATAACCCGCACGGCGGCCAGGGGTTACAGCTGTGTTGCTCCCCAACCCAAAGGAACGTGGCCGTTGAGGTCAATTCCAGCGCGTTTCATCACGGGACACCCGAACAGATGCACCTCCGAGCCCCCGCGCCGCAACAGACGCCGCTGCCGCGTTGTGGGCTTCCGGCAATGTCCCGCGCCGCTGCCGGGTGCAGGGAGTGGGGCGAGGGGTTGCTGTGTGCTGTCGCAAACAGCCGGGCAGCTTCGGACGGGGTGTTGGGGCGGCTGCCCCTCGCCCCTCGCTCCCGTGGTGCTTGGGAGGCTGCCGTTGGCCGGCGTCCTCTTGGGGGTGTGCCCGCCTGGCTGCCTGACCGGCGCAGCTTGCGGCTTGCTCGACACGCGAGGTGTGCAAAAGCCACAGTCCATCCTCCTTAGCTGTCCTGCCACCCTGCAATCTTACGCGCTAGCAAGCTCGCTCAGAGTCAGGGGAACAGGGGTGACCCATTTGGAACCATTGGGCGAAGCGAGCCTCCCGACACCTCCCCGACCCCTTTCGGCTGTTGAGCGCTGGTCGCAGCGGGATGCACCTCGTACCCCTGGGAGACCGCTGTGCGTTCCTCCAACACCGCCCGCGTGACCACTTCAGATGCACCTGCTTGCTTGCTCCCACAATCACACTGAAGGCATCCCTCAAGCTACACATGAATGATTTGCGCTCCTGTGCCGCCGGTCTTGTGAATGCCACGTTATCAGTTACACTCGTCGTATCAATAAAAGGCAAGCAAGCGCGCAGCTCAGCCAGGCCAGCGCACAGCTCAGTACGAGTGATGATGCATGGTGCATTTGGCCGAACACGGGCCGCATCAAGCAGTGTTCCTTGTACGCCGCCCCTCAACGCTTGACTGCGGCCTGCTGGGGAGGACACATATTGTGGGCAGGGGTGCGCCACCCGGGCAGTCTCATGGGCTCGCCGCATGGTACATTCAGGCGCGGCAGTGCGGCACCTTGCGCGCCTCGCGCTTTGCGTCGGAGTGTTTTTCCAGCGTTTTCTGCCCGGCCCCCGGCCGCCGTGGGGCGGAGGGGGCCGCTAAGAAGACCGTCGTGATAACTGGAGGGTGTCGTCACCCGCAAAGCGGCGCCCACAGGCGCGTGGTGTGTGCATGCACGCGTGCGGCACGAGGTTTGGCACGACAGCGGGTGGCGAGGGCGCGGGTGGTGCTCACGTTTGAGTCACACTGCACGACTGTGGAGGCCTGCTAGTGTTGTGGAGAGCCAGGCTCCTTGACCTGATTCGTTGGGTTGGGCGGAGGGGCGGGTAAGAGCATGGGAACGGCGATGGCGTGAGGGGCGGCACGACGCGTGGCAAGGGGCGCTTGGCCGCACACAGCATGTGGGGGCGCCGGTCCGTGCGGGCGGCGCGGGAAGGATGTCCGCCCTCACACTGCGGCGCCGCCCCCTGGGCTGCGCTGTTGCTGCCGCTTTGTATGAGTACAGGGCACCGGTTAATTTACTCCCTGCCTCGACCGTCGGGCAGCGTACGGATCCACCTTTGGCAATGCCGTTATCAAACCCCAAAGCAACCACTCCACAAGCAGGTCGACAGGCCGTACAGAAGCAGGGCACACACCTGTGGCAGGCCTACGCCACGGGGCTCGGACTTGAATTCAAGTGTATAGAAGGGCAGGTTCTTCTTGTTCTTGAAAGGACCAGCTGGGTTTGGGTGCGCGGCTATTTGTTGTGTTGCTCAGTTGCACATGTTCTTCGGAGGAGCTTGGCATCGGAGCACTGGGGCGATGCCAGCCGGATCCCACCTGCAAGGGCAGGCGCGTTTGGAGGGGTTGGAGGGTGCGGCGTTGGCACAGGCGGCGGTGGTGGGGTGGGGAAGGCATTAAAGAAACTGAAGTGTTATATTCGCACTCAGAAGAGAGGCTCAGAAGCCCAAGTGTCATCCTAAATCAGGATGGTGGGGGCAGGAGGCCCCCGGGTGGGCGATTTCATCACAGCCGGTTGCAGCATGAGTGTGCACTCACACACCAAACAAGTCGGACAAGGTGCTGGGCAGAAAAGAGTGGGCGCACACAAGCAAGCCTGGCAAAGAACATGCAAAGCAACAGCCACAGGCACGCCCGCGAGGCTCAGCAGCCCACATCTCATCCCAGGTCAGGGTGTTGGGGGCAGGAGGCCCCCGGTTGGGCGAGAGGCTCATCACGGCCAGGCGGCACGACAGCAGGGCAACCCAATGCGACACCACGGCTCGGAAACCCAATTGTCCCTTGGAAAAGGGAAATGGGGGCAGGAGGCCCCCCGGTGGGCAGGTTCGTCACAGCCAACACAGCCAACACACACACACACAGCCGAGGCTCGGAAGCCCAAGTGTCATCCTGAGTCAGGATGGTGGGGGCAGGAGGCCCCCGGGTGGGCAGGTTCGTCACAGCCACCACACCCAATACACACACCAAAACAGCCGAGGCTCGGAAGCCCAAGTGTCATCCTGGATCAGGATGGTGGGGGCAGGAGGCCCCCGTGTGGGCGACTTCATCACGGCCGAACAGCCAGAAAAACTCACAATTCCATGGCTCAGCAGCCCGGGTGTTGCCCTTGGGTGGGCATTATAGGGGCAGGAGACCCCCGATCGGGCAGAGGCTCGTCACAGCCAGGACATATCAGGTGTTGAGCTTCACAGCTACTGCAGGGCTGAACGGACACGAGCGTCCGCCAGACAACACGACACTGGTGGGCGCGAGTCAACTCACCTCGGGGCATTGTCTCTGTGGCGCATGTGCAGTAGGATGGGCTCGTAGAACGGTGGTGGGTGGGGGCCATGATGGGGCAGTCCAATTGTAGGTGCGAGGCCAGTGGAGGGCATCACCGCCGACCTTGCAGGGCGTCTTGACTGAGGGTAGGGGCAAGGGAAGGAGGAGTGCGGGAGGGGCTCAAGCAAATGCAAGGGGTGGCCAACAGAAGCCCGCGTAGAAAGTAGGGCCGGCTGGGAGCTCAGGAGTTTGTGAAAAACCGTTTCTCGGCAACACTTAAGAGTGATTACGCAACACGGACCAATGGTGTGTGATCATCACTGCTGCCCAGCTCGTTCTAAATCAGCCATACACACATTAACGTGCACGTACACACACAAACTCACACACATACACAGACATGTTCGCAACACACACACACACACAAAACACTCCTTGTCCAAGGCAGGGGCGGCGGCTCAAGGGTCAGATAGTACTGGCTTGATGCGGCTGTTGAGGTCCGCAACAAAAAAGTCTCCGAATCAGCGTCGATCATACGGGGAAAGTCTGCATCACCCCCTTGAGCCGCACGCACTCCAACGATGGCGATGTGCAGGTCTCATAACAAGCACTAGCTGAGACACAAACGCGCACGCCACTCGTCCGCGCCACACAGCGTGTCTCAGACAAAGCATTGTGAGATGAAGAGTATCGCTCAGTGCCGAAGCTCGGAGTGAGCTGGGATAAGTTGTCATCACAGACGGGTGGCACAGCCAACACACAAAGCATTCGTGCGCAACAGCACCTCACATAGACACACACACACACACATGCGCGCGCGTGTAAAGACGCTTGGGATCAGTCAAGGTTGAGCCAATCCTCATTGTTTGTCCCTGGCTGTGGGCCAAATAGGACTGGGGCGGCAATCAGAAGTCATCTTGTCCCAGGGGCGTGCGCGAAGGGCGGCCGTCAACACCCCACATGCCATTGTCATGCAAGAAATAGGACGTCAAGACTCCCACACGGAGACAAACACACACACACACACACACATATGCCACATAAAGCAACTCACCACCAGTGGAGGGGTTGCATCAAGGTAGATTGCGGCGGCGGCAGCGGCGGCGGCTGGAAGAAGCTTCTGGAAGCGGTCTTGGGCGGCAGAACCTTCGTGCTAGGACGTTATAGTTGTCTTCTTGCAGATGGTGTAGGCACCCGGGGCTGGGATTAAACCAACCCGGGGCGATGCGCTTGCGCCGCAGCGGCAGCCGCCGCGGCGGCTGCTCGTGCTTTGCGCATGCTGGCCCCACTGCACGAGCTCTACATGCTACCCTGGTGCTTCACCTACAAATCTTAGGAGAGGCAGGGGTCCTGGGACGGCGTGGATGCGGGTAGGGCACGCTGGCCAGATCGCAATGTCAGTGTTCACATGCGCGCGAGCATGCTTTAGTGGATGCTAGACATAACACATGAGTTTCGTTTACGGAGTGTACGTGTTCCGGTGGTTGCGGCTGATTTGAAGTCTCCCAAATCAACGCGCGATCCAGACCGGCGCCCGCTCGTTGGCAGAACGCACGGTAGCGATGCAATTTTACCGCAGTCAATTTTGAACGTATGCATACGTGTCCATCTGTGTCGAAGGCATCGTGTCCGCTGTTCACCTCGGGGAGGCCTGTTGCCATCTGCCATGGAATTCGTTCGTCTGATTGCCCCTGCCCACCTGCACCAATGTGCTTTGCGACACGTGCGTTGCCTGCTGTCCATTATGATGGTGGTGCTGTTCGTCAACTCTATGCCCCTGCCTGCACCCCTGTCCCCGGATCAGCCCGCATCCCGGGTCCACCAGCACGCTAAGATTACAGCAGGCGCCACGCCGCCGGGGCCGCGGCGCGCAACCGCAGAGCCGCTAGACGGCGCAGGTACAGGTGCAGACACAGGGGGGAAGGATCCAGAAGTTTAGAGGGTCCAGGGGAAGGTGGGCACCGAGTCCTTCTGGTCGCCCTTGAGCGCCTTGGTGGCGTTGATGATCATCGGCCACACGGCCAGGGCCGCCACCGCCACGGTCGACTCGGGGCCGACGCTCGAGGTGAAGACTGCAGGGGGCAGGGGACGCGGGGG
>NW_014010606.1:0-3639 GCF_000611645.1 Monoraphidium neglectum
GAGTTGGCGCTGCGCCGGCGAGCGGCCGCGAAACGAGCAGGCTCTGGCGCCGCTGCCGCCGCAGCAGTTGGCTGGTGTCTGTGTCCTGCCTCTCGCCATGCCGGAGCTGCTGCTCGAGCTGTTGCCGCCGCTCCTGCTGTTGCTGTTGCTGCTGTTGCTGCTGCTGTTGCTGCTGCTGCTGGTGCTGCTGCTGAGCCTGCTTTGACGAGCCCTTTCCCGGCAACTGCCCCCGTGCAGAGCTCGAGGCCTGCTGGCCCAGCGGCTGCAGCGCTCCATGCTGCGCCTGCGTCCGCTGCTGCGGCTCCAGCCGCAACGTCCCCGCTTGCCCGGCGAGCAGTGCCGTTTGCTGGAGCAGTTGCTGCAGCTGAGCCTGCCGCATGGGCCCCGCCTGGCTGCGGAGCAGCTGCATAAGCTGCTGATTTCGCAGCACCTGCTGCATCTGCAACTGCTGTTGCTGCTGCGGCGGTGGTCGTTGGTGCTGTTGCGGCTGATGTTGCGGCTGCCGCGGCTGCTGCGGCTGCTGCTGCGGCTGCTGCTGCATTGCCTGCCACGCTCGCAGCAGCTGCTGATGCAGCTGTATCGTTCCATAATGGGGGCTCGGCTCCTGGCGAGCGCCCTGCAACTGCGCCCCCTGTTGCGCATGCGCTGCAGACGCCTGTGCAAGGCGCTGCAACAGCATCTGCGCATCAGGTGGTGCATGCTGCTGCTGCTGCTGCTCCTGCTGCTGCTGCTGCTGCTGCTGCTGCTGCTGCTGGTACTGGTGCTGCTGCTGCTGCTCCTGCTGCCGCTGCAACCACTGCTTTGCAAGCTCTGGATTGGCCAGCAGCATTGCAAGAGCCTGGGCTGCTGCGGTGGCAGGCGGGGTGGAGGCGGCTGGTGCGGCCGACTTGGTGGGGGAGGTCACAGGCGTTGCCGGCGCCGACCCTGCGGCGGCAGCCATGATGGCGCGTAACAGTCCTGCCCGCGGCGACTCGGGCGGCGCACCATCAGCGCCGCCGCCGCCGCCGCCGCCCGGGGACGGCTGCAAAGGCGGCTGCGGCGGCCGCGCGTCGTCGCCAGTCTCGGGCGCCGCCGCTAGTCGTTGAGCAGGCGCTGGCATGGGCGAGGGTGCGCTGCCTGGTGCGAAAGCTGCGGCGTGCCCGCTCGCGTCGGAGGGAGCCTCAGCGCCGCAGCCGCGCATGATGTCCCTTGCGGCCTTGGCCACCCGCCTGTCCAGCTTCCCCTCGAGCAGCTGCCCGGCAGCTGCCCCAAACGCGTCGAGCGCCTCCCGCGTCCCCGCGCGCTCCCCGCCGCGCAGCACCGCCACGCGCGGCAGCCCCGCCGCGCGGCAGCCGGCGTCGAGGGCGCGGGAGGTGAGGGAGGCGAGCGCCTGGCCGCAGGCGGCCTGGGCGTCGCCGGCGGAGCGGAGGGCGGCGGGCTGGGCCTTTAAGAGATCTGAGATCTCCCTGCAGATTGGCAGCAGCGCCTGCAAGGCTTCCAACCTGCGGCTTGGAAGCTCGACATGCAACAGCCCGCTGTCCCCGCCCGCCACCGCCGCCGCACCGCCCGGCGCCAAGCCTGCCGCCGCCGCGTGGCGCGCGCCGCGGCCGAGCGGCGCGGCGGCGGAAGGGTGGGGGGCCTTGCCGGGCGTAGTGCTGGCGCCCCTGCGGGCCCTCAGGCGCGGGCCAGGGGTGTGCTCCCGCTCTGGCTCCATCGCAGCCTCGCGGCCGGCGCCCTCCTCCTCCTCATCCTCCCCCGCCGCCGCAGCCTTGTCGTCGTCCGCTCGGCCCTCACGCCCCTCGGGCCGCAACGTCCGCCGCGCCCCATCGCCGTCGAGCGAAGTGCTCCGCCCTCGGCGCGGGGTCGCGGGCTCATCGCCGGGATCGCTCTGTCCCCCGGGCTCCCGCTGCGCCCTCTTGCCAGCACCGCCGCCATCCCCCTCGCGTTCGGCGCCCTCATCGGAGCCCTCTCCGCCGTCCTCATTCTCCTCTTCCCGCCGCCGAGCACGCTCCTCATCCTCCCGCCGAATCCGCTCCTGCTCCTCCCGCGCACGAGTCGCCGCCGCGTCCGCCGCGTCGGCCGCGTCGGCCGCCACGCCGATCGCCTCCTCATAGGGTGCGACCTCGTGCGCTGCTGCTGCCGCCAGCGCAGCGCCGGCCGCGGCCGTGTGCGCCTCGAGCGCCGCGGCAGCCGCGGCGTCGCACAGCGACCGCAGCTGCGCGGCGAGCGGGCCAGTCGCGAGCCGCAGGCTGGTGCGGGGCCAGCGCTTCCTGAGGCGGCCGCACACATCCCGCAGCTGCGCCCGCGCCGCCGCGCCACCGCCGCCGCCGCCGTCGTTCGCGGCGCGGCGCAGCAGCTCCAGGTGGGCGGTGGCAAGCAGGCGCGGCGCGCCGGCGGCCAGGCAGCGGCGGAGCGCGTCGGGCTCGGCCGGCGGCGACGCGAAGGCAACACACGGGCGTCCCTCGTCGCCGCTCCCTTCGCAGCCGCGGCTGCCGCCCGCAGGCTGCTGCTGGGACAGCGAAAACTCGAGCGCACGCTCGAGAGCGCCCGCGCCCAGCGCCTCTGCTGCGCCGCCGCCGCCGCCGCCGCCGAGGCCCGCGCCTGTGTGCTCTGTGAATAGAGCAAACGCGGATTCGCAGACCCGTGCTGCGCGTTCGCGGCCGATTTCGGGGTCAGCCAGGAGACCGTCCAACAGGGCCGTCTCAGCCGAAGCCCGCGATCCGTCGACAGCGCCACCACCATCCACGGCCGCGGCCGCCGCGCCTGCGTCCATGCCGACGCCGGCGGGGCCGGCGAGGTGGGGCGCCGCGGGCGCCAGCAGCGACTGCAGGTGCAGACCGAGGGCCGCGCGGCCGAGGTCGCGTGTGTAGCTGCCTGGAAGCTGCTGCTGCGCCCCATGAGGCAGCAGCAGGCCCTGCCAGGCGCCCTCGAGTGCTGAAATGTCCCCGCAGTGGGACAGCAGCTGCGGGGAGGGAGGGAGGGCCGGTGGGTTGCAGGGGCGTGGCAGATGAGGAGGCAAGAGGGGTAACTGCTTGGAAGGTGAGGGGCGAGACCGCAGAGTACACCCTGCACACCTGCCCATGTCATGGCAGCTGTCTAGAAATGTGTCCTCCGCGGCAGGAATCCGGTCGGAGGAGGACGTTTGAGCCCCCATGCGTGTGTTGCGTGCAAATGGAACCAGATGTGAGCGAGGGGGCGCCCTGCGGCAGGCGGCCGGCCTCATACCTTGATATGCAGCAGCAGGCAGCGCCGCATCGCCGCGGCCCATTGGCGCCACGTCTCCTGCCGCCCGTACCCGCTGACGGCGCGCGGCGCCCGGCCCCACGCCGCCTCCGGGTCTTCCAGCAGCCCCGGGAGCAACAAGTGCTGTTGCTGCTGCTGCTGCTGCTGCTGCTGCTGATGCTGCTGCTGCTGATGCTGCTGGTGATGTTCCGACACGCCATGGCTGCGGATGGAGTCCGACAGCTCCACGGAGCGCCGCGGCCGCTTTGCAGGGATGCGTTCGTCGCCGCCGTCGCCCTCCTCCCCGCCCCCGTCAGAAGTGCTACGTGCCCGCCGCGGCGGCGAGCCCGGCTCATCCAACGGCGCTCCGCGGCCGCGGCCGCGCCCACGGCCGCGGCCACGCCCCCGGCCGCGCCCGCCGCGCCCGCGGGCGGCGGG
>NW_014010606.1:4043-7852 GCF_000611645.1 Monoraphidium neglectum
TCGCTCACGAGCGGCGGCGGGAGGTGCGCCAGCTGGCAGGCGCCGCGGGCCCGGAAGGCCTTGCAAAGCTGCGCCATCGCCTCCTGGTGCCTGCGCGGCGTCATCGTTGTTGTTGTGAGGGGAGGCGCTACCGTGTTGCTGCTATGCGGGGCGGCCGAGAAGGGGCGCGCGCGCTTCGCGCGGCAAGGCAGGGCGGCCAGCAGCTGTTGCAGCATGGACGCGGCGCCACCTGCAGGCTTGCGCGCCCCTGCGCGCCCTGCCTCAACACACTGCCGACCCGATGGCAGACAAAGAACTTGCGGCGGCCCAGCCTGCATCAACTGATGGCATCACCTGGCCCCACAACACCCTTTACATCTCGGGTGCGACGCATCCATGCGTGGCACCCGAGATGCGCCAGTCGCACCCTGGGGCACACATGCAAACATACACGCTCTGTCTCTCGCTCCGTGTCTCTCTCTCTCTCTCTCTCTCTCGTTTTTGCCCCCACAACCCCCTTTTACACACACACACACACACACACACACACACACACACACACACACACACAAACACATTGCTGCACTCGCTTGCGCACACAACACCAACAATACGCAATCCGCTCAGAGACATGTCACACAAATGCACTGCAATCTCACCTGCCCATCAGCGCCGGGCTGTGCGCCAGGTAGTATGCAGCCGTGTGCAGCTGCCCTGGCGCCGCGTACCGCTCCTGGCAGAACCGCAGCGCAGCACAGCAGTCCGCCTCCAGGACTGCTGCCGCCGCCGCCCACCCTGCCGCCGGCGCCGGCGCCGCGTCCCCGAGAGCGCCTGTGCGGCTGTCGGCCCCAGCGGCGGCGGCGCGCGGGCGGCCGTCGCCGGCCGGCAGGCGCGCCAGGCGCTCTGCGGCGTCTTGGGTGAAGCAGTGGCGTGCCGCGAGGCGCAGCAACTCCTCTGCGGCGGTGCTGCCGCCGTTGCCATCGCCGCCGCCGCCGCCGCCGCCCCGCAGCGCGGCCGCGGCCTCGGCGACCCACCCAAGCCGGCAGCCGTGCAGCTCCGCAAGGGGCAGCAGAAGACCACCCCCCTGCTCGGCGGCGGCCAGGCGGCAGGCGGATGCGAAGAGCGACAGCGCTGCGGCGCGCCAGCCGGGGGCGCGCGCGTCGGCCGCGAGCCGTCCGAGGTCGAAGGGCTGATGCCAGCTGTCAGGCTGTAGCGCGCGACTCGCCTCCGTGCGGGCCTGCGGGCAAGGTTGAAAGCAGCGAACCAGCCACGGCGGACACAGGAGGTCAATTGCCGCAGCTCTGCCTGGTGCCCGTGTGTCTGCCAGATCCCTGCACTCTTTGACTGGCCGCATAACCTGCCTCAATGATTGACTTTCCAAAACAAATGCAGGGGCCGGCGCCGCATCGGCCCCAGCGGCCGAGGTTCGGCGCCGCGAGCGACGCATTCGCGAGCCCCATCAGACGGCGAGCGCCCACCTGCGCGGCCGCGCGCCACGCCGGCTGCCGCGGCCCGCGCGGCGGCGGGCGCCGCCACGGGTCGCAGTCCGGCGGCGCCGCGTCGAGGCGCGTCCAAGCGATGGCCGCCACCCCGTCATGAAGACGCGCGAGCCGCTCCGGTTCCTGCGTTGCCGCCCCCGCCGCGGCCGCCGCGGCGGCAGCGGCCGCGTAAGCGCGCAGCGCGGCGGAGCGGTGGCGCTCCAGGCACGCGGCAAGCTCGGGGCGTGCGAGGCGCCAGGGGGCGGGCGCCTCGGCTTCCGCAGCGGCGGCGTCGGCGGTGGTAGGAGGCGGCGGCGGGGGGCCGCACGTGCGTGCGGCGACCTCCAGCAATAGGTCTACGATCTGAGATTTGTGGGCGCCGAGGCGATGTGGGGCATTCATGGGATGCGGCAAGGACGGCCGCATCCCACAGGGTCAGGGCGCTCCCGGGGGTGATTTGATATAGCCTCTCCTCCCCCCCACAACAGTCCAAACAACAGCTCATTGTGTCAGAACAAACCTTCTCTGCTTGCACACACGCAAGCGCGCACACACACACACACACACACACACACACACACACACACACACACACACACACACACACATTCACTCCCGTACACCCACCCACACACGCTCCCTCCCACACACACCCCACCCCCGCCCACCAGCGTGTGCACCAGCGCCACCGCCTCCCAGCTGCTGGCCCGCCACGGGCAGTACGCCAGGTCCAGGCAGGCCGCGCCCGCCAGCGCCTCCACGCGCGCAGAGATCTGGTGGGGACACGGCACGAACGCCGCACGTGAGCCGATGCGTGCTATTTTTAGCCCAAATTCAGCTGTGGCTGATTTGCTTACTCGAAGAGCCGGCCGCCGGCAGGGCGGCTGTCAGCCGTTGCGGTGGGGTGAGGTACAGGGTGGATCGTACCGCTGCTCGGCGCGCAGGCGCGCAGACACACAGTAGGGGCGGCGCCGTGCCCCCCCTGTTTCTGCACACCTGATGCCATCGACGCAAAACAGCAGCAACCCGGGGGCGACACCAACAGAATCATGCAGCCCTCCAAACCGACTGCTGACCAACCAACCCACCAGTCCAGTGATTTCATGCGGCGCAGCCGCCATTACGCCCGACACTGTCAGCTCCCGCCCTCCCACCACCGCCGCCGCCGCGCCGCCGCCGGCAGCCCGCGGCTCCGGCAGGCGGTCGAGCGCGGTGTACAGGTGGCGCCGCAGCCGCCAGTGCTCGGGGTCTGCCGCGCGGAGCCAAGCCTCGTCAGCGTCGGACCAACTGTGAGGGTTGAGGGGGCGCAGCAAGCAAGGCGGTGTGCGGGTTTGGCCAGGGTTCAACGTGCTGGGTAAAAAAAAATTTTTGGGGCTCTGGTATGGAGGCCTTGGGTATGGAAGCCTGACTCGGCCCTGGGTCATAGGCAGCCGGCTTTGACAACGCCAGCAGAAGGCGGGGCGCTGGCTGCCGAGCAGGCGCCAAGACTTTTCACATGCCAGTGCAAGGAGGCTGTGAAGGCCTGCACGAGGCGCGCAACCGGACCATCACCTGAGCAGAGGTGCCAGCGCGCCCGCGTCTGCCGCCACACGGATGTCCTCCTCCTCCCGGCGCCGCAGCTCACTCGCCGCCGCCGCCGCCTCAGCCGCAGCCGCAGCCGCCACGTCGGCCGCCTCTTGTGCCGCAGCACGTGTGGCGGCCTCCGCGGCCGCGGCGGCGGCTGCGGCGGCGGCAGCCCCTCCTTCCTCTGCGGCGTCTGGCATGGGCTCGTCCTTGTCGCTGCCTGCGCCGTCGCCCACCTCACCTCCCTTCTCGGCCCGATCCGCGGCGGCAGTCTCCTCGCCCCTGCCGCCCGCGCCGCCCCCGGTACCCTCCACCGCGACGGCGGCTGCTGCCGCAGAAGGCTCCCCAGTAACGGCCCGCACCAGCGCACGGCCCCGCGCCGCGACCGCAGCCGGCGGCGGCCCGAGCGCGGCCGAGAGCGCGCGCAGCAGCGGCTCGAGGGCCTCGCAGACCTCGATCTGCCAGTCCTCTTCATCTTCATCATTGAACTCCTCGTCCGCAGCTGCCTCCTCGTCAGAGGCGCTGCCGCTGATGCACCCCTCGCCATCTTCCGAGCCCGCCTCCCCTCCTTCCACCCCAGCCGCGCCGCCGCCCCGCGCGTCTCCTAGCGCCTCGCCGCTGCTGCTGCCGCCGCCGCCGTTCCCCACATGGGCCCACGGCGAGACCGGCCACCCGTCCGCACCCAGTGGACCGAACACGCCGCCGCAAGCACCGCTGCCGCTGCCTCCTGCAGGGGACACAAACTCCCAAAGTGACAGCAGCACAGGCAGGTGCTGCGGGCTACGGGGG
>NW_014010605.1:0-7443 GCF_000611645.1 Monoraphidium neglectum
CGCTGCGTGCGTGGGGGTCGTTTCTGTCTGGGTCTGTGTCCTGCGGATGTACCGCGATGGTGGCAGAAGAGGTCGCAAGGAGGAGAAAAGTAGGTAGGGAAGGTGAGGAGGCGGGCGTCTTGAAGCAGGATGGATCCCCTCGCATCTTTCTGACCCGGCACGTCATGCGACCAAGCCTGTCAGCTTTCGGGGTCGACGCACGCGCCCCGCACGCTCACCCCGGTGCTGTAGCCGTCGTCGCCGCCGCTGCCGTCCCGGCCGCCCACAGTGCCCGCCGCCGCAGCGGCGTCGCTGGCGTTTACTGCCGGCGCCGCCACCGGCGGCGCCGCTGTCGCGAGCGGCCCGAGCCCGAGCTGAGTCAGCTGGCTGGCCGCCTCAAGCTGCTGCAGCTGCAGGCGCGCGATGTGCTGCCGCCGCTGGCGCGCCAACTCGAGCTCCAGCGCCTGCTGCTCCAGCGCGTGCTGCTGCGCGTGCTGCTGCGCCTGCTGCTGCACCAGCAGCAGGCGCGCCTGCAGCGCCAGAGCGACGACTCCGTCATCATGGGGGTGGGCGGAGGCCGCCGCCGGCATGCCCGCGGCGAGAAGCAGCGAGGGCGCTGCGCTGAGCGCGGGCGCGGCGGCTGACAGCAGGGAGCGCTGCGCTGCCGAGTGCTGGTTCTGCCGCTGCTGGTGCTGGTGCTGCTGCGGCGGCAGCTGTGCAGCCACAGAAAGAAGCGCCTCCAATTGGTCACCTGCCAGCAGACGCGCCAGGTTCGCGCTCAAACCCAGGCCCACAGCCGCGGCCGCATTCTGCGGCTGCGACGCCGGCGGCAGCAGCATGGGCGCGGAGGGCGCGGCTGGCTCCACCGGCAGCGACTGCTGGTGCTGCTGCAGGTGCTGCGAGTGCTGACGGGCCTGGAGCTGGTGCTGGATGGAGGGTAGGTGCTGACTCAGCAGGTGCAGGAGATCATCCGCGGCCAATTCGCCTGAAGTGCTGCCGGCCGCAGCGGCTGCATGTGCCGGCGTGACAGGTCCCGCGCGAAACTCGGGCATTGCAGGGCCCCGCAGCTGCAGCTCGGCGACCGCCAGCGCCTGTGCCAATGCCTTGGCGTCGGCCGTGAGCATGTCGGCGGGCGCCGACAATGGGATGCCGAGGGCGGCTGCGAGCGTGCTGAGGGCCGCAGAACTCGCTGGCAGCGATTTGGCGGCGGCAGCACCGGCCCCCTTGGGGGACCCCGACCTCGACATCAGTGATCGGATCGCAAACAGGGCATCTGTTCCCGGAAGTGCGCGCTTGACGCAGCTTGTTTGTAATCGCGGGCCCGCCTTCGTTTTTTCCAGGCGGTCACACTCGGAGCTGGACCGCGGTCTATCAGACGAGCGCGCTGGCTCACTGACTATTGATCTATGAAGGGCACGCAGGGAGCTCTGCGGCCACGAGGGCCCACAGGCTGGACACACGAGGGCGGCTTCCCAACGCTCTCCAGCAGGGCTGCCGTCTAAAGTACAAAAAACGCTGTCGATCGGGTGGAAACGAAAGAAACAAGAAAGAGATGTTGCCACGAAGGTCATGGAAGTGGTGAAAGATTGGTCATGAATGAGGGGATTCGCGCCTGTGGACAACCGGCGAGCAAGTGTGTGCGCGTGTCCCAGGGGCTGCCGCAATAATTTGGGTCGCAACACACGAAAATTCCATTCTAGCAGCCATCAACTACTGGTCATGACTCCTCCTCGTGTCAGCCACCCCCGGACATGGGCGCTGCGAGTTGAGTCAGGGCACGCGGGCAAGCTTGTGGGTCGGAAGGGCTGAGAAAACGCTGACAGATATTACACACAACACGGGGATGTGGGACGCAACAGCCTGCACCCACACCCGCGTTGCGGGGCCACTGCGTGCGCGTGTAAAAAGTCACTCGGCATCACCTGCGCGTCGCGTGTCGAGTCATGGTGCGTGGCTGTGTCCCAACTGGTGTCACAGCATGTGTCACAGCCGCGAGGTAGTGGCTTTGGGCACGTACGTACCTCCGCATACTTCAGCATACACCTACGGGCCTAACGTCGCTGCGTTCGCAGCAGAAAAGACATTGTCTGCGCAGCCTGTGCCGGATGCACTGCCTGCTGCCTAAGCAGGTCGCCCAGGACCCCGCCGCGCGTGTCGCAGCCGCTGCGTGCGTGCGAGGGTGAGTGGTAGCGCGAGGCCACCGCACGCACGGGCCCTGAGCCAGGTTGCCACCCTGCCTCCAGGACGCTCGCCGCCTGCGTCTGCCCCGCAACCGTCCCTGCCGAGGTGCCGCCAGATGGAGCGATGGCGTTCGTAAACACTGCGGGGACGCGCGCCGCGTTTGGCTGCGGGAGCCGTGCTGCAGGCCGTTGCGGCAACCACTTGAGAGGGGTCGCAGCGGAGCTCCCCGCGGCGGCGGCGACGGGCGCGCTTGGTGCGCTGGAGGTGCTGCGGCGCATCTCAGAGTAGCTGGGCAAAACCACACCCCCCTCGTCCTCAAGAGGGTCCCTCAAGTGGGCAACATGCTGCTGCTGCTGCTGCTGCTGCTGCTGCTGCGGCGGCGGCGGCGCCTGATTGAGTGGGTGGGGCCACCCGAGCGCCGCATGCTTCTGGGCAGACAGCGGCGCCAGCCGGTCACTCAGCGATGCCTCACCAGAGCGAAGTCGTGCTGGCGCTGCGGGATGCGGCATGCTATGTGACGGCAGAAGCGGCGTGGAGCTCAGGCTCTGCTGCACGAGCTGCTGCATCTGCGCCTGCAGACGTGAAAGCATCGCAGTGGTTTGGCTGACGTAGCGAGCGTGCTGCTCCTCCAGCGCTGCACACTGCGTGTGATGGACGGGCAAGAGTAGGCAAAGCATGGGTGACGAGTCAAGATGGGTGACGCAGTCTGAGCACTTTCTGTAACACACCAGGGCTATTTGATACGGTAAGGTCGGTCTCACAGCAACAGGCAACGTTTGCCTGGCACACTGTTGTATGTATTCATGCATGTATGGCAGAAGGCGTGTGCTGCATTGTTGCGGGTCCGAATCCCCGGTCTCCTATCCCATGCCGCAAGCCCACCCACGCACATTTTGCTGGGTGTGAGCCAGCTCCTGCCGCGCGCTTTGCAGGTCCCCTTGCATCGTTTCAATCTGCTGCCGCGCCCCCGCTAGCTCTGACTCCAGCGCCTCCACCTGGCAAGGAGGTTGTGAAGAAGCAC
Source organism: Monoraphidium neglectum (assembly GCF_000611645.1). NCBI lineage: Eukaryota > Viridiplantae > Chlorophyta > Chlorophyceae > Sphaeropleales > Selenastraceae > Monoraphidium > Monoraphidium neglectum. The sequence goes on from NW_014010605.1 coordinate 3,182, forward strand.
ATTTGCAGTGGGACGGTGCCACATGGTCCATCATGCCCCGGTGGACATTATAGCAGATCAAGAGCAGGACCCCATTGCGAGCAGCTGCGTTAGATTTCTGCCGAGTGGTGCGACACCACCCCGGGCCTGTAGGCCCATCCCATGTGCACACGCACCTGTGCGCCCAAGCTCGACAAGAGGGCGTACGAGGCGTCGGCCAGAGCAAAGCCGTCATCCGTGCGTCTGCAGCGCCATGAACCCTCGACATGCGCCGCCCATGAGTGTCGCTGTGGCTGGAGGAGCTGGTCACACTCTGTCCACAGGTGGGGTCGGGGCTGGCGCTGCAGCAGCCGCTGCTGCTGCTGCTGCTGCTGCTGCTGCTGCTGCTGCTGCTGCTGCTGCTGCTGCTGCTGCTCCTGCTGCCGCTGCTGCTGCCGCGCATCAGGCTTGCGGGTTACCCCTTGAGGTGTGTGCAGCGATGCTGTCCTGTTGGTTTTGTCTCCCAGCACGGCTTGCCACGAGTCCTCCTTCCGCCGCTGGCCGGGCGCTGCCCTGCTGCCGTCGGCGCGTCGGGAGCCCTGGCTGCCTCCTGTATCGCTGCCCTCGTCTTCCACCCCCTCACCATCTGAGCTGAGCTCGCCGTTGCTGTGGCTGCAGCTGCTGCTGTCGCTGGCGCTGCCGCTTCCAAGCCCAATCCCGCCCTCGCCTGAAGCATGTGCCCCACGATACTCGAGGCTCGCAGCGCGCCCGAGATACTCATAATCATCCCCGCTGTCTTCGTCATGATCTTGCGGCGAGTAGCGCGCAGTGCCTGAGGTGTGAAGCGAGTGGTTCGAATGCCAACACGCTACCGTGAGCCAGGCGTGGTCGCTCATGAGCTGGACTGCTGCTGTTTTGCGCCTTGTGCGTTGACCTTTCAATAAGATGACCCCAAACACCCTACTTGCAGCAACATAAACCACACACGCCGTTGCAAATCAGTCTCACCTGCGTGCTGCTGCTGCTGCTGCTGCTGCTGCTGCTGCTGCTGCTGCTGCTGCGAAGCTGCAGCCTGGGTGGGGCTCTTGAAGAAGGAAGGCGGCGTCACCAGCTTGTGCTTGGAGATGCGAGACAGCTTCTTTCGGAGCTGAGATTTTTTTGTGGGGGATGGGGGGCGGAGAGGAAGCGTATGGGGGCTTGGCGCTCGGTGCTGCATCGCTGTCGATCCAACCTGCGAGCAAAGTCAACAATGGGGCCTGCCTGCCTCACCTGCTGCTCGGGTGAAAGCCTGTACTGGGCAAGGTCTTGAACAGTGTCCTACAGCGCAATTTGAAATGCGGGAGCCGTTGACAGGCGCTGCATTGCAGCAGGAGCGCTCGCAGCGATCCTGTCGAAAGGGGCCTTTTGCACCGCTCACATCCCACTCCGGCAGCTCTAGGGGCTCGTCACTCCTCGCTGATCGTATTTTGGGTGCAGCAACGATGTATCGGCGTCTTCTGGAGTAGAATTGCCGCCTCATAGTGCTGCTAGTGTCAGGTTGCGCGGGCACAGCAGCACTGTATGGTGTTTCAGCTCTCCCTGCGGTGATTTATCAACGGTTGTTATCCCATCATAAGCAAGTGTCGATTTGGCATTCCATGTGGATGACAAGCGGGAAAAGCAGGTCGCCCGAAACACAACAGGAATCCGTGTGGAAGGTGGAGCAATGTTTAGTGTATGCAGGACGCTCTCAACAATACGAAATTACCGTTGAAAACGAGATGTGTGACGGTCTCCTTACATACGAGCCTTGTGCACCAAAGTAGATCACATTTGAGTGCCGGAAAGCGTGTGATCATGGCAAGGGCATTAATCGGGCTGGCGCTAGCATGCATGGTGGCGTGTGTGATGGCGCAAGCGCGCCAGCTGCAGGATGCGTGCGACGCGCAAACCTTCGCCCCTTTGAAGCCGGTGCGTCGATGGGTTTGGCAAGGGATCGCTACTGTTTGAGGCTTTGCACGGTACAAGCGCGCTTCTGTCCGCAGGCCAAGTTCGAGTCGAAGGTGACGGGCGTCGAGTGGGTCGGCGCCGACGACCAGGTGCATGCCACATCTCGAGGGGTTCGCGATCAAGTGTGTCCGCCGCTGCAAAGAAGACGGTTTTGCATAAGGACGCACAGGCAATTTGGCGTGGCTAGCAGGGCTTGCCGAACGGGTCGGCGCAGCTGCATTGAGTTGTGCAATTTGATGACACGATGCAACCGCCGCCCAAACTGACCTGCGCCCCCCGCGCCGAACCGCCTGCCTCACACCACTGCCTGCAGAATGTGTTCGTGGTGACGCTGCAGAACCGCATCTGGCGGTCCAAGGACGGGGGCTCCTCGTTTGTGGACATCACAGATCGTTTCAACAGTAGGCAATTAAGTTGGGCTGGTGTGGTGGTAACCCAAGCATGCAACAGCAGCACTGGGGCAGCCGGCACGACGACAGAGACACTGAGGACTATACGGCATGGCAGGCCAGCGATTACATCGCTGACGGGAACGTCGTGGCAGTTGAGCGCAAAAGGCACTGCGGGGCAGCTTGTGCGGATGGCACCCCAAAGTGAAGCTAAGCTCTGACCCATGTGGGGGGCTTGACTCGTCAACCCACCCCACGCGACAGGCTCCATCAAGGGCGAGGAGCCCATCGCCATTGTCCATGTCATGGCCCACAAGACCAACCCAGGCCAGACCATTTTTGTGGGCGCTGGCCGCTACATGTGGTGCGTGCGGTGTATTGTGTCTCCAAGCACGGGGCGCGCGGGCAGGGCAGCCGTGGCGAGCCGTGCATGCAAACGCAGCTGCTGGATTGTTTCAAGGGACGCGCGATGGCGAGCGCGTGGCAGCTGTCATGGTGGCTGAAGCAAAGCACCGCTCGGCCTGCCAGCGCACTGAGCACTGCAAGCAAATGCCTATCATCTCGTCTCGCCCGCTGAGCTGACTTCCTAGTGAAATCACCTTGCCCGCTCAAACACCAGGGTGAGCAAGGACAATGGCGAGACGCTGACAGCGGTCAAGAATTCGTTTTCAGGCGCCCATGCTACGCTACGAGTGAACAGGCTACAGCCGGACTGGGTTCTGGTGCACGCCAAGCGCCCAGACTGCCACAGCCTCGACGATTACCAGATCAGATGTCCCTCGGACCTGTTTGTGTCCAAGGTGCGAGGGTGGACCTTGGCCCAGGCTGAGCGCCTGCCAAAAACGCGTCGGGCTGCGGGGCAGTTTGGTTCTGCAAGCAGCATGGCTTGGGTAGCACGTTTCTGCTGTTCTTCTGCTGTTTGCTGTGTTCCCAGCTCCCTACCACAACTCGCAGCAGGCGCAACGGCGCGTGCACGCACACGCCCACACGGCCCTCACGCACCTCGTTGCACCTGCTGTTTCTCGGACGCCCCAGACCGCCTTCGTCGACCTCAAGCTCGAAAACCTGACGGCCGCCTCAGGCGGCAAGATCGCGGGTTTTGTTGATTACGACTGGGGCAACGAGGCCTGCGGCAAGATCGGGGGCGCCGCGGAGTGCATCAAGCTGGGTATCTCGAACGACACCGTGTTTGCGACGATGTACGAGAAGGCAGGGGACTGGGACAGCTCGTGGGACCCCGACGTGCATTTTGTGAGGAGCGACGACTACTTCAGATCCATCAAGTCAAAGGTGGGGCTCGGGGGCGGGGTGCCAATTTCAAATCAGTGTTTGCAGCATCAATCGGCCGGCACAGGGCGGGAGCAAGGGGCGGGCCGCAGGGGTGGGGAGGGAGAGCGCGTGCGTGCTGTGCTGCATTGTCCAGGGGGGAAGGGGTCTCAGGAGGGGTCGCCAGGACGGCGAGCGCGTCCCGGTGTGCTGAGGGGAGTGCGGCGGCGGCAAAGGGGGTCTGGGGTGCCAGGCGCAGCGGCTGTCGCTGTGGAGGTCGGAGAGTAACACATGCGTGTGTGTGTCTGTCCTAGACCGCCAGCACCACACCGCGCCCACCCAGCCCACGCCACGCCACCGCATCCTCTGCATCCCATGTTGCATCTCCAACGCACGTGCAGGTCCAGTGCGGCAACCAGTTTGAGCTCATGGGCAGCTCCATCTACCTGGCGGTGTCGAACAAGTGCCCCGTGGAGCCCGGTGAGCCGCGCCGCCCGCGGCCCCTCGCTTGTCCAATTGCAGCTGCACACGCGGCGAGCGCGCGGCCTGGGGCCCTCGCGCATCAGGACTTCCAGTGCCGTCTACGCTTGGCCCGTGTGCGGCCCTGACATGCTAAACCCGCCCTACGGCGCCACCGCCCCCCAGCCTCCTGACCCCACC
>NW_014010604.1:0-5318 GCF_000611645.1 Monoraphidium neglectum
GGGTAGGGCGTTGATGGGGGAGGGTGGTTGGGTGGTTAGTCCAGGAGGTTGGGGCGGTGATCGGGCGCGACCTATGCGCATTCAGCCCGTTGGCGTCCAGAACCACTGTCGCGTGCATTGAGCAGCGACGCGGCAAGGCCGTGCGAGGGCGTGAGGGCCGTTCCGGAAACGTGCCCAGGCCCTCACCTGGTCATCCGACTGGTCCTGGTCAGCATCCATCGCCCTCCAGCGCCCCTTGGTGGGCTTCTGGCCAGAGCTGGCATGGCACACGTGCGCGGCGCGAGCCTGCTGGGCGCAACAAGCGTGCGGCGGCGTCAGGCGAGCTCGTGTGCATGTTGCATCGCTGGCAACGGCGGGCTCAGACGCGCACTGGCAGGCGTGACAACAGCACGCAGAATCACGTGCATTGCGACGCAGTTAAATAATTGCTTTGAAACGCTTTGCATATGGGGCAGCGCGAGCGCCCATTGCGCGCACAACCGGAGTCACCAGTCCCAACCTGCTTCTGCACGGGGGCCGCGGCCCTGTTGGGCGTGAAGCTGCGGGTATGAAGATGTCAGGGGGCACAGGAGTCAGAAACCGGCAGCGGGATACTGCACAAGGCCCACCAGGCGCTGCACATGCGCCTCGCACCTGCGGAGCTGCATTGCGGAAAACTCGTTGCTCGCACGGGGCCAAGGAGGGCAGGAACGGTTCGGATGCAATATCAATTAAGCCACGACCGCAAGCCATACGTACCCGCTACGGAAAGAAGGGGGAGCGTCCAAAGTCGGAAACCCTCCAACGCCCCTGAGCAGGTGTATACGCCTCCCGGAACTCGTATATAGCTTGTTTCATCTTGAACATTGAAATGAGACCGGTTCATGTCCTCCACGACATCCGTGAGGTGGGCTGCACCTGCCGGCCACATTTCCGTCACGGCGGCGCGTGCAAGTGCCTCGATCAGCGCAGACTTTTGCAAACAGGTTGCATACGGCAGAACGCGCAGCATTTCGATGCGACCATCACCCACAACAATAACTGCCTGTCTGTCAGCAGACGGTCCACCAGTGAGCCTGATGCCCCACTGATCAATGTTGAGCTGTTCAGCTTTGCTCAACGCTTCAGGCCTGGACGTGAACGCTTGTCGTCGCATCCCCTGGCCTGCAGTTTCAGACAACGCCAGCCCAAACATGACAATCGCCTTCGCGGCGCTCGACTGAATATGCGCTGTGTTGACTACTGCACTCCAGTGCAGATATCTCGAGGTCCCAGCCCCATGCCATGCGCACGTGCAAGCGCAAACCACGGCAGCGCGGCCAGGCTGTGGGGGAGGCGGCTGCTGATACGTGAGGATGGTATTGAGTTTGGGGGTTCCTAGACCCTGGCCATGATGTTGGTTGCTGTGGGTCGTGCAAAGGACTGCACGGTAGCTTCTTCACACGCGTTCGGCTGTGTAGCACAAGTGTGCCAGTCGTCGCACATGTCCTCTCTGGTTGCATTGGCTGCCATTTCCACATGCCAGCGCCTGACCGGATGTGGCGCAAGAGGGGGGCGAGTCCCGTGTGCTGATAGGACAGCAGAAGGCACATGTTTGTGTGGGCCCAGGCTGTGAGGGTGGCCGGCTGTGGGTGGGGCGCATGGTGGGCGTAGTCCGCCCTGGCTGAGACTGCGGGGAGCAGCAGGTCTGCATGATGGGGGAGGTTGAGGTTGTGCCGCTCAAAAGCACTACCAGCAGCACTCGATAGCGCCATGCGCGGCAACCCCACATCCGGTTGTCATTGAAGTCTGCGGCAGCACCATGTGGCCTCACCGCGCGACGCCAGGAGCAGTGCGTACGGCGCATCTGTCGTCTTGCCCCGGCTCAGCAGACCGTTGCTAAAAGGCACGCCCTGCTGCTCCCTGCTCCTTGCGCCATAGTGCACCTCCGCTATGATGGTGTTACAATTGGGGGCCATCAGCGCGCGTTGGCATTCTCCTTATCCCCCGCTGCCTCGGTGCGCTGCCGCTTCCCCGGCAAGCCCCCAGCTGCGCCGCCGCGCTCTTGCCGCAGCGGCGCCATCAACATGGCTGCCCGGCCACCCGCCGCCCACCACTGCTCCTGCCGGCTGGCGCCCACACGGCCCGCCTGGTAGACTGGGACGCAGGGATAGCATTGTGGGCGCGTGAGATGCACAGAATAGGAGGATGGAGCTGGTGTGCGAGGCCGCCATGGTAGCCTTCAAACGTCGCACCTCCAGCATGCACCTCACACACATAGGTGCGCTGTCTGTGGTACCACACACTGCAGGCCTTGGCAACATCCCAGGGCCTCCTACATCCTCTGACAAACGGCCCTGCAACACTGACGTGCTGACATACTCGACCAACACAGCCACCCCCCGACCCGACAGCTCACGCGTCCGTTCCTCCTCATTCAGCTTGCCCAGTGTGTGCTGCAGCGCCGCCCCGTCCAGTGCACGCAGGCTTTGGCTCAGCATGCCCTGAGGTCAAACGGCATGGCGGCCAGGTGCGTATTGGGGTGTTGCCAATGCAGGTGACTGCATCGCACATCAGAGCCAAGGTGAATCCTGCCGCGCAGTGCAGCGAAAAGTGCACTGCACCCGCAACTCCCTTTCCCAAAGCACACCTGGTACCGCTCCGCAAACGTTGCCCGCAGAAATGCCGCCAGCTCCTGGCCGCTCTGATCGTCAGCCCTGCATTGCGGCGATGATGCGATAGAGGTTTTCATGATATTGCCAGACCTCCAGCCAGGTGGTCACCTGGTTCGAATAGTTTGTGCTTGTGTGGGTCCGTGTGCTGCAGGTGCTCACATGCCGCTGCACTGGAGCCCGACCCGGTAGAAGTAGGGCACGCCCTTGAGGTTGACACACGATGCACCCGCATCTGCGCGCCGCCGATTCCTGCGGTCGTGGCAGGGGCGTAGGGGTTCTGGGGTTGTGCAGTTGCTTGGCCTGCCCGCACGACTGCCCTGCGCAACAGCGGACCAGGCGCTGCACGTGCATCTGGCATTGAAACCGAAACCCGCGCTAGCGCCGCTGCCGTTGACGTGCGGCCCCTCGCTCACGCACCGTTCGCTGTACGCCGTGGGCAGCTGTGCGCTGACGATATGTCGCTCTTGCAGCGGCTGCACCAGCCACAGGGGCAGGTCCATCTGGTGGTCCCCTGGCAGCTGAGGAAGGAAAGTGGCAAATGCATGCTTGCTGTCAGACGGTCAGGCACACCTGCCCCATAATCTTGCTGCGGGCGTGTACAGTTCATGAATGGCAGGGCTACCTGTCACATCCTCAATCATGGCGGGCCGTTGCCGCCAAGCGCACGCCCCAAGCACTGGTGGCGCAGCATTGGCATTTGCTGGCTCGAGGCTCACGTCCGCAGAAGGGCAGGTGGGGTCAAGCGCCGTTCCCAGCGATCTGACCGCGTATCGAAATGTCGTCGGTATCAACTGCAACGGGAAGGTGAATGCGCTTGGAACGGCAGGCTCGACAACCCAGAGGGAAGCGGTGCGGCATCGGCGGCGCTGCACGCGCTGTGCAGGACTGCGCGCACCGTGTCCTCAGCTAACAATGCCTGTGGATCGAAGTATCTGTCTTTCAATGCGTCCTGCATGCCTGCTGCAGCTTTGTATGCGCGGCGTGTTCTTGACGCCTTCTTGTATCACGGCTGTGTCCACCGGTAGCGAGGCAGCGTTGCAACGGAGTACTTCGAGCAGATTCGTGCGAATTTAAAACACTACGATCGTCTACCTCTAGATCGATGAACGTTGTTGCGCGGGAGGCTTGGAAGCTTGAATCTGGCGCGTTGTGATGGGAGCCGGCAGTGGTAAGTTTCAAGTGGTATTGCCTCCAAGTCACTTGTCAGCATTCATGTCCGCCTAAAACGAGGTTGGGCTGGGGCGAGTGCCGGTAGTGACGGTGCTGCTGCACACCAAGTGCAAACGTTGCAGCCCATAGGTACCTCATAATGGCAGAGAGAATGTGCAAACGGGTCACTAGTTTGGGGTCTCACAGGCTGCAGCCGCTTGCAGCCTGTGAGACAGTTGACTGCAGGTGTTGACCCATGTGCTGTGACATGTAGCCCTCCTGTGTGTTTTGAATCCCTGTGCGGAGGTATCAAGTGCGCCGTGTTTTACACAACACATTCACCATGTGGATCATGCAAAGAGAGAATGCGGTCTTGGCAAACCTTCACTGCTGATTCTGAGCCCCGTTGAATGCGCAGGACCCTGCAGCCTCGCATGCCGACATGGACCTCACACAATGCGTGAGTGGGTTTGGGTGTGCGCTGCGCAGATGGGATGCGCGCTCTTATAATGCCTGCCAACTGCTTTTCAAGGGCGTGTGCCGCCCCCTTGCATAAGAGTGAAGCAGGCAGAAGGAGCGCGGAAGACTGTCGAAAGGATGCGGCAGCCTGCCCATGCACGCCTCTCTTGTGCCCAGCTCTTCCGTGCAAGCGCCATTGCGCGCTGGTACGGTGGGTTTCTCACAGTGCAAGCGCCCCTGCACGGGTAACGCCGTACAGCGCCGCCGCCAGGTGCAAACGGGGCAACAGGTTTTCGGCCGACGGCGGCTGGGACCGGCAACGACCGAGGTGGCTCAAAATAGGCGGGGCTCGCAGGCGAGGCGTGCGTTGCTGCACGCCAGCGGCAACCTATGGTGGCCGTGCCGAAAAAGAAGGTTCAAACCAAAGAATCCACAGGCGGCGCTGTGATGATAAGGCGGCAAAAAGAGTAGGGCTGGGCGAGGTCAGCCGCTTCTGTGCGGCTTTGCTTTGCTCAGCACGCACGCAGATTGGGGTGGTGGCGCCGCGCGCTGAGAGCACAGGTGCCCATCTTGCTGAGCTGCCCGCGGCGACGCCCGCGGCACGCACGGTTGAGATTTCAGTGCAAAGCCGCGACAGCTTACGCCAAACTGCCACAGTCTTGAAACGGGCGGCACGGAGGGCACCCCTGCGCAGCGTGCACGCAGTGTGCACACGCGCCCCGCCCGTTTGGGTGCACGGTGCTGCGGCCGCGCCGGCGCCTCACTCGTCCTCAGGCTCAGAGTCGGTGACGTCCTCCCCGCGGGCGCGGCGTGCGTCGCGCGCCTTCTTGGCGGCCTTGGCCTCCTTGCGGCTGAGCTTCTTCTGGGGCCCCTTGACCTTGATGGTGTTGCCAAACGCGTCCTGCACCTCCTCCTGCACCACAAACTCAACCTTTTCGCGCGTGTTGACCTGGGGCGCGCCCGTCACCTCCACCTTGCCGCCGCCGACGGTCCACTTCTCGGGGCAGAGAGCGCTGGTGAACTCGTTGTGGTGCGAGATGATCACCACGCCGCCGCCAAACTCCTTGATGGCGCCAG
>NW_014010604.1:5780-7901 GCF_000611645.1 Monoraphidium neglectum
CCAGGGCGCCCAGGGAGTCCCTGCTCGTCGTGCGTTGAAGGGTTGGGGCGGAGGGGGTTGGGGAATGCATCGGGCGCGCCAGCAGCAGCGGCATAAACCTGCTGCCGCCACTGGAACACAACAGCAATTGCATGGCAGTCCAGGTGCAGGGTGCTAGGGTGAAAGCACAGGCTGCGCGCACCAACGCGTGCTCTGACTAATGCACAAGCACAAGGCCGATCAACAACCTGCCAAGCCCACCAGAACGCCGCCCCCGCCCCCCGCGGGTCCGGCGCCGCACCTGTCGAGGTAGTTGGTGGGCTCGTCCATGACCAGGATGTGGGGCTGGTTCCAGGTGCAGGCCGCCAGCACCACCTTGACCTTCTGGCCGCCAGACAGCCCGCGCATGTGGGCGTGGGTGGCAAACTCGGCCTCCAGGCCCAGCAGGCCCAGGTGCTTCTCCACGTTGGCCTTGGTGAGGGGGCGCAGCATCAGGCCCTGGCGCGCGGCCTCCTTGGCGTCCAGCTCGTTCACCAGGCGCTCAAAGCCCATCTCCACAATGTCGTCGCGCGGCAGCCACGTCGCAGTGTCGGGGCCCTGGCCCTGCCTGGGGGGCGCGCAAAGGTGGGTGCAGGGAAAATTGGGAGACATCAGCAAGGTGGACTGCAAGTCAATATCAAGATTTGGGGTTTGAGATAATGGCAGGGGTGAGAAGCTATCAGCAAGCCGGGCCGCAAGCGGTTCACAACCTGCAGCATTTCACTTATGCACAGCAGCAGAACACCTGCCACTTTACTAGAAGGTCGACAGCCCGCTGATGGCCATGCCAAGAAACCAGCTGGGAAAACCATTCCAGCCCTCTTGCCGGGGCTCCCTCCGAAAGCTTCCTCGACAGCAGACCAGGCAAGTCCCCCCTTTAGACCAGGCCGCGCACCACTGGACCTCGTACTCGTAGTCCTTCTTGAGCTTGCGGCGCGACAGCAGCTTGTCCACCTTGAGCTTGATGCCGTCGATGACGTGGATCTTGTCGCGCGCGGCCTTGTCCTCGGCAGTCTCCTGGCGTGTCACCTTTTTCAGCGCCTCGCGGTCCTCACCCACGGCATAGCGCCACTGGGGGGAAGAGGTCGCGTGAGGGTGTGGGGTGGGGGTGTCAGGTGGTTGTATGAGTGTTGCCAAGGGTTATCGGCCACACATGGCCACAAGACCCAGATGTGCTACAACCGCCGCACCACCAGGGGAAGTGATTACACATGCAATTGCAATCAGCAGGGACTCGCGAGCACGCCGATGCCGGCCCCGCTATGTATGCAAACGTGTGCGGTCTTGCTTCCACCGGCATGCTGATGTGCCTCTCCCAAAACCAGGCACACAGTGACGTCCTTACGGGCGCACCACCCCTGCTTAATCACCTGGATGTACTCGTTGGGCGTCTTGTCGAGGTGCGACTCGATGTGGTGGAACGCTGCAGGGTACAACAAGGGGGGGGGGTGGATCATGGGGGTCAGAAGGTGCAGAAATGGTGTGAGGCAGTCAGCCCAGCAGGCCGCCTGCCGATCTATTGCGCCTGCATCCACTTGCTCACGCACACGCACACAAAACACCATGCACACAAACAAACGCGCACATACACACGCACATGCACACACACACATGCACACGCATGCCACGTGCACATACAAAACGCCCACACCCAAGCGTGCACCCCAACGCTCCCCACGCTCACCGTGCTGGGCAACGTAGGCGATGCGCAGGTTGGGGTGCTTCCAGCAGCTGCCCTCTGTGGGCTCGGTCTCGCCCGTGAGCACCTTGATCAGCGTGGACTTGCCCGCGCCGTTGGGGCCGACGCAGGCCACGCGGGACGACAGCGACACCTGGAGGGTGGCGCCGGTGAAGGTGGGGGTGTCCCTGGAGGGGTAGGTGAAGCCGACGTTGTGCATCTTGAGAATGGCCTTGTCCTTGGACTTGACGCCCTCCAGGAAGCCGGGCTCAGGCAGGCGCCACTCCTGCTCGGTGGCCTCCAGCTTGTAGTAGGACTGCGCCTCGGGCACGGCCGCCACAAAGGCCGTGAGGTTGCCCTTGTAGACCTTGAGCTTGCGGTTGGCGTAGTGGATGATGTCGGAGCACACGCGGTCGAGGAAGCCC
>NW_014010603.1:0-7439 GCF_000611645.1 Monoraphidium neglectum
CGACGACGCCAACGGCGTGGTGGGGGGCGAGGAGGAGGAGGATGGGGAGGAGGTGGGCGCGGCTGCAGACTCTGGGGGCGCAAGCAGCAAAGAGGAGGGTGAGCAGCAGCAGCATCAGCCCCGCTCTGGGCGCCGCCACGCGCCCACCACCGGCGACAGCCAGGACGCGGCCGCGAAACCCACGAAGGGGCGCGCGCGCGGCGGCGGCGCTGGCAAGGCGGCGCCGGCGGCGGCCGCGCCCAAGAGCAGGGGCGCCGCGGTGGCGCGGGGGCGCACGGCGGCCGCGGCTGCGGTGAAGAGGGACGGGCCCGAAACGGACAGCGCCGCGCCGTCAGACCAGCAGGCGTCGCCTGTTGGCCGCGGGCCTCGCCCCAAGCCAACACGCGGGCAGCCTTCTGCGGCAGCTGCCAAGCCCGCAGAGCTTTTGGCGCTCGAGCGGCAGCGGCCGCGCAGGGCGGCCGCGAGGCGGTAGCCCAGGCGTGCAGCTCCCAAAAGCAGCGGGGGCGCGCAGCGGCCTGGCAGCGCGCCACATTGATCCCATGACCTATTCATCTCATCAGCTGCGACGCAGGATGCTTATTCACCATGCTTTTGACGCGACCTGCAAGCCGACCATCAGCCCGAAAGGTGGATCCGAATCACACAACATACGGAGAGGTTTTCAACGAGATCATTCGTGCTTGCTTTGACCTCCAGTCGTAACAGCTTTGACCAACGAGCCTTCGCACACAGGCGCCCTACTGCACAGCTTCGTGACTTGGGCGCTGATGCTTTGTAAACAGAGAGCCGAACCCCAACTTGGCGTAGCCGAAAGAGGTCCCTGGGTGTGCAATTGGTGGCAGGCGCACGCAACACGGCCGCTGTGGGTGATGATTGTGCGGCTGTACTCCCATTCAGAGTAAGGTGGTGGAATGGCGGACATCACGCATGAGAGAATGTGACAGGTGCAAAAGTGCAGCGGATGGAAAGGGGGGTTTCAGTCAAGCCCCCCGTGTGCGTGGTCAAAACCCAGTGTTAAGCGAGCTGCAGGTGCAGCATGCGCGTGTGGAAATGCATAACCTCAGCATAAAGGCAGGCCAGGTCGTTTCAAGTATGCCTGGCGGCGGCTTGGAATGGGTGCAATAAGCGCTTATTGCTTGTGGTGGTGACGCGAGAAAATCAGCGATCTCCCGCCGAATATGGGCGGTGCACGCTCGTCCCCCCACGCCTTTTAAACAAACCGTCGTAAGGCCACCACCCCACACCCTCTCCTAGCCGCAATATGCAGTCTCTCCGCGCTTCTTGCCATGTGCCCGTGCACCAGCGTCCCCTGCTCGGGGCGGTGCGCCCTCGCGTGGGCCTGAGCAGCATCAGGCCCCGCGTGGCTGCCATGGACCCCCCTACCAACGTGGTGGAGCAGCTGAAGGACGAGCGGGGCTTCGTACTGAAGGCTGGTGGGTGCTGTGGTCGAGAGGCCGCCGGGGCACCAACCCTGCCATGTACCCATGCAAGTGTGCCTGCTATAAGTTTCAAGGCGTATAATCCTTGTAGATCGCCTTGGCCACCCTGTAGAGGGAGCCGATTTTGCCGTCGTGTGCAGTGCCCCGCCCGCGCCAGGATTGCCTGCTTGCGCACCTTCACAGTCCTGGATCCTGCCGGATTGTATCCGATACCTTGATTAAGTTTGTTAGTGGGCTTCACGTGGTCTGGGCCCGACCCATCACGGGACTTGCGGCAGCGCGCGCGTGCGCGCTGTCAAACCGCGTGCGCCCTATATCTAGGCCTCTCCGCGCGACTCCCCGAGCTTCATCCATCACCCCTCTTATGCCCCGCAGACGGCACGTACGACCTGTCGGCGCCGCCACCGTTCACCCTCAGCGACATCCGCGCCGCAATCCCGGACCACTGCTGGCAGCGCAACACTGTGCGCTCGTTCGCGCACCTGGCGCTCGATGTCGGCATCGTCTTCGGCATCGCGGCTGCGGCCTACGCCGCCAACTCCTGGTGCGGGCCCTGGTTGAGCAAGGGAGGCGAGGCTCCCGTTTCATTTGGGGGTCCCAGCTATGTGCCAGCCCGGCAGTGCCGTTCGTGCTGCTTGCGCTGCATGTGCTGCATGACCGTCTGCATGCGCGCATGCTATCAAGTTCGCATGCCCCCTTGCGAACATACCGCATGCTTTGATTGCACCTGTGACGCGAGCGACGTGCCAGCCTCGCGGCCCAGAGGCTCTGCCGTGCTCTTTGCCATGAGTGAGACCGCCTGACTCTGTCGCCCCGGCCCCCTGCAGGTTTGTCTGGCCGCTGTACTGGCTGGCGCAGGGTACCATGTTCTGGGCGCTCTTCGTCGTGGGCCACGACTGCGGCCACCAGTCGTTCAGCCCCAGCCGCACCATCAACGACCTCGTGGGCAACTTTGTGCACGCGAGCATCCTGGTGCCCTACCATGGCTGGCGCGTCAGCCACCGCAAGCACCACGGGGTGCGTCAGTTGCCCGGGCCCTCGGCGCCGGTTTGGGTTGGGTTGGAGGCCGGGAGTTGTGAGGGACCGCAGCGGCGTGGACCTGGTGCCGCGCAGGCTTGCAGTGGGCGGACTCGCACCTGCACCAGCAGCCGACAGTCAGTAGGCCTTTCAACATCACACACACACGCACGCACGCACGCACAGGGCACATGCACATGCACACGCACATGCCACAAACAGCCACAGCCACAAACCATTACTCACACGTATGCACGCATGCACACTCACGCGCGCCACAGAACCACGGCCACGTGGAGAACGATGAGTCGTGGTACCCCACCACCAAGTCGATCTACGACAAGATGGACCCCGTGGGCCGCACTGGCCGCCTGCGCTTCCCCTGGCCTCTGTTCGCGTACCCCTTCTACCTCTTCAACCGCTCCCCCGGTGGGTCCCGGCGCATGCGCGACGCTGCCCTGCCAGCGCCTCGCGCCAGGCCTGTGGCGCGTGTGTGCATAGGCGTTTCAGCGCTCGATATCCCAGCTGCTTGCGTCCCCATCTTTCCCTGCTGGTGTCGTCCACGGCGCTCAAATTCGCCCAACTGTGGCGTCTCCGCCTCTGCAGGCAAGCAGGGCTCCCACTTTGACCCGGAGTGCGACCTGTTCGTGCCGTCTGAGAAGAAGATGGTGCTGACCTCGGACGCGTTCCTGATCGGCATGGCCGCGATCCTGGTGGCCGCGACCGCCAAGCTGGGCATCGCCGCGATGTTCAACCTGTACTTCGTGCCGTACTGGGTGTTTGTCATGTGGCTGGACACCGTGACGTACCTGCAGCACCACGGCAGCAGCGACCCGACTGACAAGCTGCCCTGGTACAGGTGACAGGAGGGGACGGCCGACGTGGGAGGGCGGGGCGGGGGCGACGGCGACGCCGTGTGTCGGCAGCAGGGTAGGGGGGCGGCGCCGCGGCCAGCGGGCTGGTGGGCCCTGTGAGTGGCACAGGGAGGGCTCTGCTGAATTGCTGAGTAGGGAGGGCTCGGCTGCATCGCAGAGCATAGCCGCCTACGGCACAAGCCGCGCGACCTGGCCGCCGCCTGACATGCCAGTCGCTGCTGGGCCCTTTTTGACACCTCGCCCCAACCCTAACTCTCCCCCCCACCCCCGCAGGGGCGAGGCCTGGAGCTACCTCCGCGGCGGCCTGACCTGCCTGGACCGCGACTACGGGATCTTCCACAAGATCACCCACAACATCGGCACCCACGTGGTGCACCACCTGTTCCCCCAGATCCCCCACTACCACCTGGTGGATGCGACAGAGGCCGTCAAGCCCGTCCTCGGGTGAGCAGGCCGCAGGCACACGCCGGCCGCTGCAGCTCACAGCCTGCCTGCCCCGCTCAGTCGCTGGCTTCGCCGATGCCGCCGCCCTCGCCGCGCTTCTGTGACTCTTGGCTGCATTGGAACCCTGACAGAACCCTCGCTTCCAACCCCCTGTCCTGAACCCCCGCCGCAGCCCCTACTACCGCGAGCCCGTGCCGTGCGCGCCCCACGGCGTGCCGCTGCACCTGATCGAGCCTTTGAAGCGGTCGTTCGGCGAGGACCACTTTGTGGCGGACGAGGGCGAGGTGGTCTTCTACCAGCAGGACCCCAAGGGCGTGTGAGCTCCCCTGGTCCCCGCCGCGGCGCCCTCAGGGCCTGCGGTGGGGGGCGGTCGAACCGCAGGGCGACTGCTGAGTGATTGCTGGGGCGGGGGCGCGCCGTCCCCGCGGCTGTAGAGTAGGCATCTCTTATCTGGATAACGGTCGTTATGGTTGGGTCGCTGCTCGCGTTCCGGAAGGGTCACCATTTTTCTGCAAGTAGAGCGGCGACGAGAGGGGCCCGGCTGCATGCGGTGGCGCGGCGGAGCAGCGCCGCGCCGCCCGCCAGCTGAGGCGCGGCGGCGAGGGACGCCGAGATGGTTGGGCGAGGCTGTTCGCAGTGTGCAGCAAGTGCGCGGGCGAGCAGAGCGGCGCGGCGGCTCCAGCAAGGGTGTGGGCGCGGCAGGTGACTGGCTGCGTGGCCCGGCCCTATCAATGGGCAGCCCGCGCCATGCGTCCTGGGGATTGGCCGTCCTCAGAGCCCTCGGCGACGGTGATATGGTTTCGTGGCCCCCAGGCTGCCGCATGCGCTGACGTGGTGTGTGTGCAGCAGGCACGGCCACGGGCTGCGGCAGTTTGTGACAGTCAGCAAGTGCGTACGCCCCTGTGACGGCCTGCACGGCGCCACGGCGTGCGACACTGGGGACCGCCTGGCTCTGGGCTGCGGTGGCTGCTGGTGCCCTCCTTGCGACAGCAGCCCGGAGCCCAGACGCCGCGGCGGCCACCCTGGGATCCGCTGGAAAGGCGGCGGATTTGCGGCCGCCTTTGCGGGATGTGGGCGGACGGCCCCAGTCTTGTGCACCCCTTCTTTCGGGCCCGGCCAGCCGGTCTTGAGGCGAGCGCGGCTGCCAGCCCGATGGGACCTGACTTTTTGGCCCTGTGCCGACCGCTGTGTCTGAGGCCTCTTCACCACACCCCCGCCGGGCAGCGCTCTTCTGTGAGTGCCTGCGCCATCGGTTATTACCCCTCAAACGGGGGCTCAATCACTCTTGTTGTGTCGTCACACACACAATGACTGTGCGCGCGGCAGGCCCGTGGCGTGGCTCCAGCCGCGCCGTGGCGCACTGCTTGGCGCTGTTCAACACAAGTGCGTTGCTGCAGCTGGGCCGGTCCCCTGGCGTTCGCCACGGCTGCTTCGCCAGTCTCCATTCAAGCTCGGTGCAGCATCAACATGCTCTCTTTCCCGACCAAGCACTCGCCTAGAGGCTGAACACCATCCGCGTTTGCACCCTGGCCTTTTTGAGTGTGGGCGCCCGCCATTGCGGAGGGCTATTTTCGCGAGGGCTTTTGCGCTTCCTCTCTGCCCCGTGCGTGAGTGTGTGATTGGCATGCACGGCCGTGCGGCCGTCTCTCTCGCCTATTGAGCCAGTGCTTTTGCGTGCTTTGCGTTCTTTTGAGTGTCGTCAGGCAGGGATCTTACATTTTGTAAACAAGCACAGGCGACTCTGAATGAGGCAACCGTGGCAAGGTTGATCAGGAATGGTTGGTCAAGCGGGCGGTCAACCTATTAGCCATACTGCACGGGCGAGGGGTGAGCTACTTGTTTTTGGCTGCGCAACTTTGACTGCTGCATGCCTGCAAACTGGATTTCATCTGGAGCCCAGACAGTGGCTCCCATAAGGCAACTGCCTGCCAGCTGCCCCCAAAAATCCAGTGCCGCCGGTTTCACATTGAATAGACCACCAGTTCAGCAAACCCACCGCTGCGTTGCGATCCCTATCAAGCGAACAGCAGGCGCGTGGCCAAGATGGGTCTCATCTCGCTCATCTGGTTCGTTTTGAAGCCGCTGGGCCTGGTTGTGGGGCTGATCTTGCTGTTCACCTCGTTCGGGTTCTACGCGCTCTTCCAGTCCTTGTGCGGAGTTTGGTTCAAGACTCAGAACCTAAAGAAACGCTACAATGCGGAATGGGCGCTTGTGACGGGCTCCAGCTCGGGTGAGACCGGTGTCAGCGCCGATTCCTGGACAACCCACCGTTTCAAGCGTCTGAAATGGATTAAAAACATACAAGCAATACGTTTTTGAGGCTGTCACGGCGATCTGACCCTTCGCGCCCCGCGTGCTCGCGCCGCGCGCCGCCACGCTTCCCGGCGGACGCGCTGCAAGGCATCGGCAAGGCGATCGCGCAGAAGTTGGCGCAGCAGGGGCTCAATGTGGTGCTTGTGGCACTGGCAGACGATCTGTTGGACCGCACGCATGAAGAGCTGTCAGCAGCCTACCCTGGGGTCGAGTTCCGCAAGGTGCGAGCCGCGCCCCCCGCCCTGCACACGGCCCCGCACCTGAAAATCGCGCCGCTACCTAATGCAGCCGTGATGGGGGCGGGGGGACGGTTGCGCCCCTCGGCCGCGCGGCGACGGCGGCGGCGGCAGAACGCCGCGCGGGGCCGGCCGTGCCCCGCCCACCAGAAGAACCCCTGCTGCAGTCCGCAGCGGCGCCTCGCAGTCCGCCTTTCCCGTCGCCGATGCGGGCCTCACTTAATGTGACACCGTATTCAAACGCGGCGGCATGCATGCAAATGCAGGTGGGCGCCAACCTGGGGAAGTCCGGCTACATGGCCGAGATAACCCGCGCCACGTCAGACATCAACGTCCAGGTGCGAGCCCACACACACACCTGACGCCTGCAGCTCGCGCGCTGCCGCTGGCGGCCGAGGGCGGCGGCACAGCAGCATGTTTTACCGTGGCGCGTGCGCGCACGCACAGCAGCATGTGCGTTGTCAACATCACGAGGGGCATGTGCGGGCGGGTATGCATATGACATCAGGGGCGGCGGGTGCACCGTACGGCCTTGTTTGGCCACAGCCACAGGACAGCAGCTCGCCCTGCATCGTGCGGCCCTCACCTACGTCACCGGATGCTAACAGCAACCATCTATGTGTCTCCGCACAGGTCGTTTTCTGCAACGCGGGCTACATTCTTTCGGGATTCTTCTACACTCGGTGAGGAGCTGAGCAGCCGCCCGCCTGGACCCCTTGGCGGCGGAGGGGGAGGCCTGGGCAGCGGCCAGGCGGCGGCAGCTGATGGGCGACGGTGGCCGGCCAGGCAGCAGCACGGCGGCAGGCCCCCGACGAGCGCCGCGTGGGGCGGCGAGTCGCGGGACTGGCGTACTGACTGCTTGAACGCCCGCAGTGACAGCGCCGTGGTGCGAGCTGACATTGTGTTTGTGTGTAGTCGTGCCCGCGTGTGTTTGTGTGTGCGTGTGTGTGTGTCTGTGCGGGAGGCGAGGTCTTTCATGCAGTGTGCGGAGCTCGCCCGTCATCCCAGCGCCTCCTCAACCCCTCCCCAGGACTGCGGAGCAGATCCAGGCCAACCTGGAGTGCAACGCCGTCAGCGCGGTACACGTCACCCACCACTTCCTCAAGCGCATGGTG
>NW_014010602.1:0-7431 GCF_000611645.1 Monoraphidium neglectum
GTGATGGGGGCCTATCGGGTTTGTTTGGGGTGGGTTGAGGTGGGGTTTCAAAGGGGAGAGGTGGGGGAAGGCACACGGGTGAAACGGGTGCGGCCTGCTCAGCAATAGGGGGGGGAGCTTCAAGTGTAGTGTAGGGTAGTTGGGGTGGCGAGAGGGGGGGAGTAGGGAGCGCGGCGGTGGTGAGCAAGAGCCTTGAGATTCTCGCGAGATTGGGGAAGGGACGCAGGCATCGGCAGCAGCGGGCGCCGGGCGACATTCGGAGCGGCGTGCAGAGCGACGGCGCCCGCGGCAGTGGATCTAGCCCCGGCGCTGGGAATCCCCCTTTCCCTGTGAGTGCTGACAGGCCCACGGCAGGGTTGCTTGCCCTGGGGCTTGTTAATCCAACCTGCCCAGCAGCTGTCGTTGCTCATGCCATGCCAGGATGCTGCAGCCGGCTTACACAACCCCGCCGCCTCGTCTCCATCCGCACCCCCAAACAGCCTCTACGCACCCCACCCCCCAAAATGATAATACGGGGTGTCCCTCTTATGACCCCATATGACCCCATCGACAGCCAACCCTGCCCCCCACCACTCAAACCCACCAGCTGGAAGGCGGGCAGGTGGTGCTCCGCCACCTTGCGCAGCCGCTCCCGGTTGAAGCTGCCGTACGCGGTCGCCAGCTCAGCGTACGCCTTGGCCTCCGAGTCGACCGCCTGGCGCGCGCGGGTCGACACGAACCGCGGCAGCGGCCGCAGCGAGCCTGGGGCCGGCGTGCGCGACAGTGCGGGGCGCTTTTCAGGAGAGGGGTCGAGGTTACCAGGATTTCAGGCGGTCAGCGCCCCGCAAACCGCTCAAGAGCAAGCAGGCCAGGAATCTGCCACGCCGCAGCATCGTTCGGGCACCCCCGGACTGGCGGCAGTTCGAGGGGCGCACTGCGTGGCGCATCGGCGGGAGGGATCGCGTCCACTCATCCGCACGCACCCGTGTGTATGAGGCTGCCCAAGACATACTTTTTGTAGCAGGCCACCTGAGATGGTGGGGGGACCGGGTGGGGAGCGCGGCAATATGAAGAAGCTTGTGACGTGAGGTGGCGATTGCGTGCATCTTTGGGTGCCACAGGGTGTGCCTGTGGTTTTGCACACACACACACACACATACACACACACACTCTCTCTCTCTCTCTCCCTCTCTCCCTTCAGGGGGAGGGGTTCCAGGGTGGGCGCGCACACCGCAAGTGATGACGGATCAACGCGCAGCCTACTGCACCACCGGCGTCTGCCGCCAGCCTCCCCCACACCCCGCCGACCTCGCCGCAACCAGAGCCCTCGCAGCGCCCGCGCCGCGCCCGCTGTCCGGCAGGCAGGCAGGCAGGCAGGCAGGCAGGCAGGCAGGCAGGCAGGCAGGCAGGCAGGCAGGCAGGCAGGCAGGCAGGCTGGGAACTGGCGCGGGGCGGCACTTGACGGGCTGAGGTTCGGGTGGGATGCTGTTTTGCGGTTTCATAGGTCACCGGTCACCCCTCACCGTGATGGCGTTGCCCACGTACGTAGGTGCGGTCACCGCCTGCAGCCACAGCTCCAATGCGCGCGCCCACTGCTTGCGGCCTTTGATTATTGGGGGGGTGGGGGTGCGGCGCAAGCGGGCGGGGGAAGGTGGAAGGGGGCCAGATGAAGTGACGTCACAGTGACTGCACCATGAGAGGCGTCGAGCCAGCTTCGCAGTCCCGGCAAAAGCAATAACTACCAATAAGGGGTCGACGCTGCAACACAGGGCCTGCGGCGGACCCCCAAAAACTCGCTGTCGAACAGACCATCAGCTGACCAAACGGTGGAGCTGCTCGATCGCTTTGAAGCCGCCTCGGCCGCAGCCCCCACGGCCCCACAGCACCAGCGCATGCATGCAGCTGGCCCACTTGCAGGTCCACCCCGAAAGATGATAACAGCTCTAGTAGCTGGGCATACCGCAGCCCGGCCCCACACCTGCTGCCACCATGCCCCCGTAAAAGCAGTATAGCAGTACGTCAGTGGGCGCCACCCCGGTCTTGGCGGGCTCCACTGAGAAGCAGTCGCCCTCCAGCAGGGGTGACGCCGCGTTGTAGGCCTTGGACAGCAGGCAGCTGCCCGGGGTAAGGTGGATGGGGCGAACGCGGGGTGTAAGGCTGCGTGTGTGTGACTTGAGGCGGGGCAGCGAAGGCTAGAGAGGGAAAGAGAGGGAGCGCGTGTGTTAGAGAGAGAATAAGAGGGAGAGCAACAGTGTTTTTGTGTATTTTGTGCGTTTTGTGTGTGCGTGCGTGTGTGCGTATGTGTGTGTGTGTTGTGTGTGTGAGGTATGTGTGTGTAAGGTATGTGTGTGTGTTGTGTGTGTGTGAGGTATGTGTGTGTGTGAGGTATGTGTGAGGTATGTGTGTGTGTGTGAGGTATGTGTGTGTGTGTGTGTGTGTGCGTGTGTGTGCGTGTGTGTGTACATGTGTGTATGCATGCGTGCGGGTGAGCATGTGCATGTATGTCGGGTGACACCAGCACAGCCGCAGCAACGATCGGGCCGACAGAAACGCCCGCACGACCAATACTTCCCCATGCATACGGTTGCTGGATTGCATGGGATTCCATGGAATGGGATGCGAGCATATCAGGTCACGGGTCACATCGCAA
This sequence comes from Monoraphidium neglectum, assembly GCF_000611645.1. Lineage (NCBI taxonomy): Eukaryota > Viridiplantae > Chlorophyta > Chlorophyceae > Sphaeropleales > Selenastraceae > Monoraphidium > Monoraphidium neglectum. The sequence goes on from NW_014010602.1 coordinate 2,630, forward strand.
GATGACTCACAGCTGCAGCACGTCCGCGTGCATGGGCGTGAGGTGCTCCGCCGTCGGCCGCACCCGCTGCAGCGCAGACAGCAGCGGCAGGATGCCCAGCCGCGGCGTGCCGGCCGCGACGCACTGGTCCTTGAAGCGCCGGCACAGCTCCGCGACTGCGAGGGACGTTAAGTTTGTTGCGCGGCAACCGCATTCAAACATGAATGGGCATGGGGGTGGAGGTGGGAGGGACCGAGGGGCCCTGCAGCCGCGCAGGGGGGGCCGCATGCATGAGAAACCGGCTGTCAGGAGCGCTCTCAAAGGGGTGGTCGGGATGTACGAGTTCAAGCCACACGGTCCATTCGGCGGTCCCTCCGGCCGATGGTTGTGCCGTGGCGGCGCCCCGCCGCGCCGCGTGCCATACAGGTGCTGGGCCGCTTGATGCGCGGCGCCGCGCCTCACCGACCGCCGGCGCCAGCTGTATCTGCGCCGCCGCGCAGTCCCTCAGGAAGCGTGCCGCCGCCTCTATGAACGCCTGGTCCCCCAGAGGGGCGTCCAGGTGCTTTGCATGCGCATTTCTGGGAGCATTCGAACATGATAAGTGCCAGGGAGCGGAGGTAGAGTTGGGGAAGCAGTGAGTGAGACGCAGCGGACGGACCGCACCAGCTGCGGCGCCTTCTGGCTGCTGTGCCGACCTCACCGACGCCGCTGCTGCGCGAGACTGCACGCCCCTTGGCGCCTGCTGCTTGCGCGCCGCCACTGCATAGATTGCTGCTCGTTAGGTGTAATATTCTTCAGCTTGCTGACCAATACGAGAGGCACAATCATGAAACTCTGGTTTGTGGCTGGCTCACAGGAGGTACAGGTATCCCAGAGAGTGCTGCACAGGGTCCAACTCCACCAACACAGCCGTCAGGGCGCCGTGGTTCTGATCTAGCAGCGCTTCCGACCCCTTTAGGGCATTGTGCAGCTGCTGCAGGGTGTCCTGGGCGGCGGGCGGCACGGCGAGGGAGGCGCAACGCGCCGCACCGGGGCACAAAGGTCGGCGGCGAGCGGGCACAGCCGTGCAACAGCCACTTTGTGTCATATCGTATACAACACGGCGCCGTTGTAGAGCCCAAGGGACGCAGACCATCGCATGCGAGCTCGGGATCGACATGTGAACGCGCACCTGCGAACTAAGACCTATAATCTGGTTTTTCAAAGCCTCCATTTTTGCTATAATGTACTCAAAGCCCCCCAAGGCGCCACGCAAGGCTCAAGATCGGCCAGATCAGCTCACATTCAAGCGCTGTGCGTCATGTATGAGCTGAGGATTACATGAATTGCAGCTTATTGATAAATAATTGCTGGCTGTGGAGAGCATGCGTCATCATATGATGTACCGTACGGTGTCTGCGCTCGCCTGTGCCTGTTGCGCAGCTGCCTGCTGCAGCAGTTTTTTCTTGGCAGCAGCGACTCCGCAGCACGTGAGGGGGGCAGAGGGGTTGCCTGCAGCCCAAAACTCACAGGAAAAATCAAATGTGTATAGAATGGCACAGCGGCTTCGTCAGCAGCTTCACCAGTGGAAGTCGAACACGTTGCTCGCTTACTCCACACTTTACGTTTCAACGCACAAAGGCGCCGACATGCGCGTACACACACACACACACAATCTCTCTCTCACTCACACGCACACACATACATACACACACGCACGCACGCACGCACGCACGGACACGCGCACACCTGTCGTGCGAGCGCACGCGTGCCTGCACACGCGCTCGCGCGACGAGCGCAGGCGCGAACAAACACGCGCGTCTCACAAACACAACAAGATTCCAGCATGTAAAATCGACCTCTACAGCCGTGGTGCCGGGCAACGAAATCACTCGGGATCCTGCACAGCGGCTGCTGTGGGTCCTCGGGGCATCGCAGCCGCGCCACAGGGGCAGGCGCAGCCGATGGCACCCAATTGTCAGTTACCATGTGTACATCCTGCCGGTGAGAGTGTTCGCAGGTGCTAGGCCAGGCATGAGTTTTGGTCGATGCGAACCGCTTTGCGTTTTCACAGCGGGGCGCGCGTACGAACTGATGCCAGAGGCGGTGTGGCCACTGGGGGTCCCCAGGGGGGCGACGGGACGACGCTCGGCGGCAGGGAGCTCTAGCTGCGAGTCATAACATCAAAGCTACAAGAGTGTGGTACTTGTGCACGCACGCAGCCTGCCTGGCACAGGACTAGAGCCTGAACGATAACTGGTCATCTGCAGGAAGCCTTGACCATGCAGGTGGGCTTTGCTTGGCCAAGCCGTACTCCTCCACGCCCAATTCAATGCCATATCGCGACCCAGCGCGTCCCTTGCCTGCCCCCTGGCAAAGCCTCCTATGCACGCAGCCGCTATGCGCCAGGCATTGGGACGGCAATGCGAGCAAGCAACATTGCCGTGGCGGCGGGGCAGCCCCGAACGGTAACCACGTGGGAGTACCAGGGTCAGTGAGCATTATTGACACTGCAGCCGGTGGGCCATTCAGGGCATTGTACTACGGTGTATCCCAGTGATCAAATCTGACACCTTTTATGTCACGGTCATGTGCTTCAACTAACGCGGTGCCAAGCCCGCGGGCCAAAAGCCGTTCGGTCAGGTTCCCCGGCTCGAGCACTCTGACAAGCCTTGGTTGTGCCGTGATAAACATAAAAGCATTTAGAGCAGTAACTGCGGGGCTGAGTGGGTAGGTGCAGTGGCATTGACCGCCGCTGCAGTGGCTGGCCAAACCACCGTGTGCAGCATCGTTTAGACGACGAGCGCGAAGCGCGACAGCAGAAGCAAGCGTCCCTACCTTCTTGTACTGCACGACCCATCGCATGTCTTTCCACGCACGCACCACATGGCCACGCGCGCAATGACGCAGCCGCGTGCGCGCTCCTGCACCCAACGCCCTCATCCCCACCTGCAGTGCAGCCCGCGCAATGAGCAAGCGCAGCGCGAGGCGCCGGGCCGCGGCCAGGCAGCAGGATCAGCAGGCACGCAATAATCAATCCCCAACCAGGAACGGCTCGCCCACCCCCAGCCCCGCCGGCACGGGCCGCGCCTCGCCGCGCAAAGCACGGCCGCCCCCTGCGCATGCTGGGAGCCCGCACGGCGGCGCGGCGGCCGCCGCACCACCGAATAAGGGCAGCGCCGCACCGCAGCTGCCGGAAAGCGGCGCGGCGCCGCCGCCGCGCGAAGCTGGCTCCGCACAGCGGTCGTTCATAGCTGTCACAGCGCCGACGCTGCCTATCCCGCGCGAAGCGGCTGCGCTTCCAATCGCGGACGGCGCGAGCTCACAGACAGGCAGGGTCAGCGACGCCCCGCCGCCCTCCTCGGGCGCCGCGCCGCTGCCTTCGCCTGCGGGCGTCCAGGCGCCGGCGCCGCTCGAGGGCGCCGCGGCCCCGCCGCCGCCCGAAGGCGGCGAGGTGCCGCAGCGCTCGTCTGGCGGCGCGGGGCCGGGGTCGGGGCTGGCGCTGCTTTCTGGCGGCCACAAAGTATCGGACCTGGTGGACCGCTTTGAAATAGAGCCTGGCAGCGGAGGCGCCAGACCCCCGCCCCCAGCCTCGGACGGCTGCCTACACACCCACGCAGCGCCAGCGGCCGCGACCACCTGCGACGCGGCTGCTGAAGGGCCGATGGAGCCGCAGCAGCAGCAGCAGCAGCAGCAGCAGCAGCAGCAGCAGCGCGCGGCGTCTCCGCCGCTGCCGCGGCTGCGTTCAACGCTGCCAGGCGCGGCCCAACCACCGAGCGATGCCGGCCGAATCGAGACTGCTACGGCCAACGCTGGCGCCGCCACCGACAGCCAGGACGCATCCGAGGGACCGGGCGCGGGAGCGGGCGTTGCGGCAGCCGTCGGCGGCCCAGCCGTGGCGGCGGCGGACGGCGCGCCGGCGGCGCCAGCGGGCGCGTCGCAGGGGGCGCCTGCGCCGAAGTATGCTGTGAAAGTGATCCCGACCATCAGCACCAGGTGCGTGCCTGCCTTGGCCGCCGCAGCACGCCTGTGCAGCTGAGCACCCAGCGACTTGGCCGGCCGCTTGGCGCCCGCGCCCGCATGCCTTGACTGCAAGGGACTGGTGGGCTAGGCCGGCGCAGCGCACACGGTGGAGGAAGGCGCGGCTGTGACATAGCTAATGTACGGGTAGAGCAGGGGCTGCGGGGGTTGAAGATTATCATGGCACTCATCTCATCCACATGCACACACACACACACACACAGCCACACACACACACACACACACAGCCACACACACAGCCACGCACGCACACACACACGCGCACACACACACAAACACCATTATGCCTTAACACTCGCAGATGGACAGAGCCTCGCATCTTCCGCCCCGCTCCAGCCCGGGCCGCGCCTGCGCCCGCCCCTGCGGCCGTCCCCGGCGCCCCCGTGCCGCCGGCGGCAGTGGCAGTGGCAGCAACCGCGACGCCGCCGGCCACGCTGGCGGCAAGGATGGTGCCCGGGATGGCAGGCAGCGTGGCGCGGGCCCTGGCCATCATGCAGCGCGCCGCGCCCGGCGCCCAGACGCCCCGGGCCCGCGCCGCTGCCGCTGCCGCTGCCGCTGCCGCAGCTGGTTCCGCTGCGCCTGCTTCCGCTAGGGCCTCGCCAAGGGCAGGGGAGGGAGAGGGCCTGGGGCCCCGCGCGTGGGAGTCTGGTGTGGCCGTCGGCGCCGACAGGCCCGCGTCGCCCCGGGGGAGGCTGTTCGCAGAGTCGGCGATCAGGATGAGCAAGGTGTTGATTACGAAAGGGGACAAGGGCCTAAGAAGCCTCAAGAGCATCGGCCGCCGCGCGCCGCCGCAGCCCCAGGCC
>NW_014010601.1:0-2667 GCF_000611645.1 Monoraphidium neglectum
CCTCAGACGTCGCCCGCTCCCCAGCCGTCGCCTGCGACATCCCCCGCCCCCCAGCCGTCCCCCCAGACGTCGCCCGACCCGCAGCCGTCTCCCCAGCCGACCGACTCTGACCTGCCCACGCCCGGCGTCTCGCCCGTCCTTGGAAAGGTGGTGAGGAAGCCAGCGACCCCGGCCCCCAAGAAGCTGTAAGCACACGCCAAGTGCAAGGCAGCGCCGCACGCGCTCCAGCGCGTGCGCTTGGCGGTGCGCTTCCAGCATAGGGGCGCCGGCGCGCTCGGCTTTGTCTGGCTGCATCCTGGCGTGTATCTGCCCCGGGCATACTCCACACACCTCGCACGTATGACCCGCCTAACGGCACTGCGATTACGCATGGCTGTGGGCGCGCACAGCGCTGCGAATGTGTCTCGGCACAACCGTTAGCGCGAGCCGGGCATCGCTGGGAGGGACGCGCGTGGCCAAGCGCCCACATCTTTCACACAATCACACAGCGCAAACAAAACTTCACACAATCACACTCGCAAGAACACGCGCGATGTTTTGGCGGGCTATAGCAGCCTTGCAGCCACATGCCCACGGCCCTGTTTCCAGGCGTTTGTGATGTATAGAGTTGCATTTTCCCAAGGCCCTTCTTGTGCCCCTCTGATGGCGAGCACGCACACGCAGCCTGCCGCTCACCAGCGGTACAACCATCCATGGCGAGCGCGTCGCGACGAGCCCTGCTCGAATGCCGCTGTGAAGCCAAGAGGCGGTTCGCGCGACACCGCGCGTGATTCTTGCAAATCCGTCGTCCACCCAGACACTGAACCCCGGCCCGCAAATGCAGCAGCCCCACGCCCGCGCAGCTAGCTGTGCCTCACCGCCCACGAGCGCGCTTGGCCGCGTACGCTGCTGCCTCCTCACCTGCTTGTCGTACGCGTTATTATTATTAATTATTGGTCAAGCGAGAATATTGCGTTCGGCGTCGCAGTGCGTCGGCGGTGCGTGTGTCTTCGCATTTTTTCACCGTGTGCTTCCTGAAGATGTGCGATTTCTCGCCAGGTGTCGCGTGCGCCGCTCGTCCTGTGGCTGTCCTCCTTGATTATTACTGCCCTCGACATTGTCACCGCCTCAGAATGCTGCAGCGCCCCCTTGGTAACGCTTGCGACACAAGAGGCAACTCCTGGGCGCTTTGCCTCCCAAAAATGACAGCCCTGCAGGAACTTCTCAGTCTCATCAAACCGCTGAGCCGCCTCCGTAATCAAAGTGGTGTGCAAGCAGCCTCACAGTCTGCCCTTTGGGCTACGGCAGCCGGAAGTGAACTCGGCCTGCACCCATGTGCTTTTCGCGCCACACCTTGCTGCCAGTTCACCGACCAGCTGGCCCTGACGCTGTTGCCCTGAAGGCCCCCACTCAGCCTCCTTGCAAAACTGGTGTGGTTGTTTAGATGCCAACATTCGACCCAGTTTTCTCCTCTGTTGACGGCTCTGTACATGAGTACAGCGTCGTCGTCCATGAGTACACCTGCACGCTGTGCACGACCGGCGGGGGGGCGGGCGCCAGCGCATCGGGCTGCCTGCTTTGCGCAACCGTTAGACTCGAGACGCGTGCAAAAACTTGATCGTTGCACCCTGTGCTTTTATGTTCACGGTACAGGGGGTGCAGCTCCTCTAAAAACGGTGCACGATCTGATCTGCCTGCCAAGCCGTCTTAGCAGTTTACCAGCAGCTCAGCGTCATGCAAGCAGCTCACTCACTGACCAGAGCTCCCTTCTCGGGCGCGACCCGCGCGATTCTGAATCCCGGCCTGCGGGCTGGCCTGAGGAGGGCTCCACTTGTGCGAGCAGCACAAGAAGACAGTTTGGAAGGATATGTCGAGGTGCGGAGCTTTTGCGGTTGGTGATGGGCCATGACGAGTCAGCAGTCCTCGTCCCGAACACCCAATGGAGGTTCTGCGCTTTGCTCTTTTGCTGAGCGGGTATCGGCAAACGCCTCCGCAGCACACGTGTGTGTGCTCGCTATGCTGCCTTCGCCGGCGCCACCAGTGGCGCCATCACCCCGCCGCGCGTGTGCAATGGGCCTCTTGTCGCCAGCGCCCAATCCATGTTTGTCCCCGCGCCCGCACATGCGCCCCCGCCCCCCGGCGGCAGGTCAAGGTCGACAGCGTGCGCGTCAGCCAGGGGTCGTCTGTGGTATACCTGCGAATCCTGGACGGCAGCGGCTACGTCATCCCTGTGCACATCGGCGAGGCCGAGTCTAACGCGCTCCTCAAGGAGATCAACAAGCAGCGCCAGTCGCGGCCGCTGACGCACGACATGGCCAAGAACATGGTGCAGGCGGTCGGATACCGCGTCACAAAGGTGCGGGCCCGCGCGGCGCGCGGCTCCCTGGCCAGCCGATGCGGGAGCGCCGGCGAAGGGGCCGCGGCGGGCGCAGGCCGCGAGCCTACGCCCGCGCCTCGCATGCCTGATGCGGGCCCAGCGGCGTTCCCACCTTTGAACCCCCTCGCCGTCTCAAAACGCACAAACGCGCGCACACACACCCATATGCATACGTACACGCACACGCACGCAATCAAGCACGTGCACAAGCACGCAAACACGCGCACGCGCACACACACACACACACACACACACACACACACACACACACACACACACACACACAACACACATACACACAACACACACAC
>NW_014010601.1:3064-7824 GCF_000611645.1 Monoraphidium neglectum
ACACAAACCAACGATGCCAGATCCGCGTGACCGACATCATATCCAACACCTATTACGCCCGCATCCACCTCGGCCGCGTCTCCGGCGCCCCCGGCGCCCCGCCGACCGACGAGGTGGACGTCGACGCGCGCCCCTCAGACGCCATCAACCTGGCGGTACGCTTCGGCGCCCCCATGTACTGCTCCAAGAAGATAGCTGAGGCCGCGTCGATCCCGCCTGCGGAGCAGCTTGGCGCGGCGGCGGCGGCGGCGGCGGCGCTGGCGGCGGGGGCGGCGCGGGGCGGGCGGGGGCTGGAGAGCAACGCGGAGATCGTGAGGAGCGTGAGGGAGGCGCTGTCGTCCTATGACGACCCCACGGTGGGCCGCGGCCGCGGGGCTGGGGGATGGGTGGCGGAGGGACAAGACGGCCCTTTGGGTCGTGAGGGGTGATGGCTGGACAAAGTGCCCTATCGGGGCAGCTGCGCATTCTGGATGCGTCACGAGGGGGAGGGCATGACGCCCCCATGATGCCATTGGGGTGTGCAGCTTAAGCGGCGGCGGAGGGTGCAGCGCGCGCGCCCGCGCTATGCAGGGCGCAGGCGCAGGGTTGTGGGGCCGGCCCGGCGCCTTGCCGCCCACTGGCGTTTTGCTCTGCCACCTGCAGGGCCCCTGCCCATGTGCAAGCGGTGCAGCTGACGCCCACCAAACCCTGCCTGTCCGCACATCACCTTCCCTTGGCGCACCCCAACCCCCATCAGGTGATGTACCAGCTGCAAAAAGAGTTGGCGATCAAGGAGGAGCGGTTTGAGGACGCACGGTGAGCAGTCCAATCCAGTGCCCAGGGGTGTGTGGGGCAGCTCAGACCCCAGGGCGCATGCGGCCATTGACACCGAGGCGGGGCAGCCCACACAGCACGCGGTCACCCAGCGGGCTGAGCTACTGCAGGGCGGGGGCCTGGCGGTCGCTCGGCTTGTCTTGTGCTCTGTTGCGCCCGCCGGCTGCTCTGCAGCTGCGTGCGCCCGCATGCTTGTGGGCCAAAGCTGCATCCTAGCGCAGGCGCCTTGCGGAGTACCAACCCGCTTGCTCCTGAGTCTGCACCCATCCGTTTCATGCCGATGTCAGTGGGCACCGTCCCTCCCCACCGTCACCCGCGACTGCATGCACTCTCACACCCACCCACCCCCTCCGCACCTTGCCCCTGCACCTCGTCGTCTTCCTTTCCCCAACTCCTCACCCTCTCACGCCCTTCCCGTAACCTGCACCCACCCTTACTTGGCACCCGTGGCTGTCTTTCTCCCTTCCCGTAACCTGCACCCACCCTTACTTGGCACCCGTGGCTGTCTTTCTCTAACCCGTACCCATCACACTGTGACCCTTGCCCTCATCGGTCACCCGCCACTGGTCACTTGACAACGCAATCCCCCCGTCCATCACCCGTCACCCGTCACCCGTCACCCCCAGGGCCTTCCACGAGCACATCGTCCACGAGATGACTCACAACCGCCTGCTGCGCATGGTGGTGGCCATGGAGACAGCATTGGCCGATGGACGGTACGACGAGGCCGCCAAGCTGCGGGACGAATACCGCCGCGTGATTACTGAGGAGGCGCTGCACGCACACAAGAGCTCGGGCGGCGGCAGCGGCGGCGCCGCGCAGGGCAAGGAGGAGCAGCGCTAGCCGCAGCATGGCGCAGCGGCACGGCGCCCGTGCGGCGCGCGCGGCCGGGCCGGCTGCGGCGCTGTTGGGCGGAGAGGGCTCCGGATTTTCGTGCGCTCGGGGCGCGCGCAGCCTCGCTTCTTGCCGCTGGCAATGCGGCTCAGAGGCGGGCGCCGGCGCGAGCGGCTCGGCCCGCGGCCGCCCGCCCTGCGATTTTGGCGCGATCGGGCGAGCTGCGTTGTTGTGGGCGTTTTTGCGAGCCCCGCGGCGGCGGCACTGCACAGTGCAACCCGCGCCCCTCCAGGCCGTGGGTGCAGCCACAGGCCCGGCGGCGGCGGCGGTCCCGCATGCCCCATGCCGGCCGCATGCCGCGGCGCGCGCTCCAGCTGGCCGCGTTGAGGCTATCCCGCAGCCTCGTTGTTTCAACCACATATGTTGTACGGCACGCCCAGCGCCGCGGCTTTGTGCGTTGTGCACACAGCAATGTATAGGCATGACAGGAAACGAGCGGCGCTACAGGGCCTGCCCCTGGCGTCGCGCTGACCCCCGCTGGATAGGATCACATTTTGTTGTCCCATGCCGACGCCTCTTTTTGCCCCAAGCTGCGGCGCATCGCCGCTGCCGCCGCGCCCCCAAACACAATCAGATTGGCGCCAATCGCCGGGCTGGCGCGGGCCGGTGCGGGCCGGCGTGGCTGGGTTTCGTGGTGGCGGTGGCAGTTGCGGCGCCCGTCACTGACCGGGGAGTGGCGCTGCCACTGCCCAAGCGTTGGGGCGGCACATCTGTAACTGTAGAGGTTGTATCAGCATAGCTTGCAATCTTGCGCACAACCGAACCATTGCCTCGGTGGCGCCACATCATGACATCAGCAAAGTTGGCACTCTGAAGGATCTCGCCCTCGAGATGCACTGGTGGGGGGAGGGGGAGGGGCGGGGGTGCTAAGCTAAGACAGAACCTGGATGACTTCTAGTTTTGAGAAGGGCGGCACACGGAAGGGTATCTAGACGGAAGCGCCGGCACGGGTGGCAGCAGACGTAAGGGGTCTAGAGATTAGCGCGGAACCGGGGGCAATTGCACACGCACCACGGCGCCGTGCGGGTGCTGACGTCATCTGATTGAACGATAGCGGGAGAGCGGAGCCCATCGTCATGATCGCGCAAAGGCAAGACCAGCGTTGCACCTTTGCCCCAAGAAATTAAATCAATGCTCTTCAAATCTTGTGGTGCTGTCCATCTTCAACAACACACCTGCAAGGGCGCAGCCTCGGCGTGGCGCAGCGGCATTGTAACCTGCATCGGCACCCGCCAGCACCGACGCTGTGCAGCCAGCCAGCAGAGCCAGCAGCAGGGCTATCGAGTGCTGTAATGCATGCCTCTAAACAGCTGGTGCTTGCAGGCCTCCATTGTCTCCTTACGTCCTTGGCCACAATTTTGGGATTGCCCGGGTGAGGCCCTTGTCGCCCATCCCCTGGCTCAGCAAAAGTCGCGCATGCCCCGTATGCATAGAGCGTAGGCGGGGCTCAGCTGGGTTTCTGAGGCTGGCTAGTGGCAGTGATCTGTACTTTTTCAAGGCCACGCATAGCAGCAACAAAGCAGCGGCGAGCCAATGGCCACAACCAAGCCTATGCCGAGCCGCTATTTGTGGCTCAAAGCGATGACAGCGTTGGATGTGGCTCTGTCAGACCTCGCCTCACGCGCGGCGGCGGCGCGCTCTGCTGACGGCGCTCGCCTATCGCTCGGAGAGGGGGTCAGCCTGGCAGTCGCCAAGTTCAAGGAGGTGTACAACAAACCACTCACGTCGGTCATGTACATGGCGGGCGTGGCCATGGCCCCCAGTATCAACAAGCAGGCTCAGCAGGACAAGGCGGCGATTGAAAAGCTCGTGAGCACGCCTGGCCCGGCCCCACCCAAATGTGTGCACTGTATGCTGCGGCGCTGGCCTCCAGGCGCCGGCCTGGCTGCCTGAATTGCAATTCAGCCCATCTGGTCTCCAGCTAAGTCAGCAGTGCGTGCATGCCAGTGCGACATCGTCGGCCACAGGGGGGGCAACAGCTGTGCCCCCTGCGCCCACCGTCGCTCCGCGCCGCCCGCAGGTCGTGCGGTTGATTCCGAAGCCGTCGCCGCGCAGCATATGCATAGGGGATGTGGTGGCGTTCAACAGCCCCCTCGACGCTCAGGGTGAGACGCGGCCGCAGCCCTGCGTATCCGCACCTCGCCCCTCCCAACTCAGCACCACCCTAGCGCGGCTTGAAAAGGCGTGGCGCGAAGGGTTTCTGCGTCAGCAGCCACCCGTCGGCAGCCTGAATTCGCCTCGACAGCGGGCCTGCAACGCGGGCGCCCCTCGTACTTCCTGGCGGCGGCGCCCATCCCGCCGCGCCTCCCCCAACCGCCCTTCCCACCCTCCCCCGGCCACGCGCTCGCACACACGCACACACACACACACACACACACACACACACACACACACACATACATACATACATACATACATACATACATACATACATACATACATACATACATACATACACACATACATACATACGCACGAACACCACCACCCCTGCGCGCGCACGAACCTGGCTGCTGTCCCGCCCTGCAGGGGGTCACGTCATGGTGCGGCGCGTGGCCGCGCTGGAGGCGTCAGAAATGGTGTCTGACGAGCCGGATGACGCGCCCTTCCGCATTCCGCCCGGCCACTGCTGGGTGCTGGCGGACAACCCCGAGCTGTCGCCGCCGGACGTGATCGACAGCCGCGCGTTTGGTGGGTGGGGGGCGGCGGTGGTCGGGGACGGGCGGCCAGGGGAGGGCAGGGGCGTGGTGGCGGGCGAGGGCGGCGGAGGTGGCTGGCGGAGGGCATGGGGGAAAGAGAGGCAGGCGGAGGCGGGCCATCCAGGCGGACGCAGGCAGGCAGGCAGGCAGGCAGGCAGGCAGGGTCAAGAGGGAGGCAGGGACGAACGGAGGCAGGGAGGGAGGCTGCGCGGCAGGTTTTGCGGTTAGCGGGGCCTGCTGCATTGCGGGGGTAAAGGCGGTGGAGGGCAAGCCTACGGGTTTCACAAGGCGGCAGCTGCACTCAGTGTTCGCACATGCACATGCACACACTCACGCGTGCACACACACACACAC
>NW_014010600.1:0-3246 GCF_000611645.1 Monoraphidium neglectum
GGAGAGGGGACTGTCTGGCAGGGGCGGTCTGATATGGTGTATGAGGGAGCCCAGGGCCGGCGGCCAGGGGCGGACACGGTCAGCTGGCCGGCTTTGGGCGGGCCCGCAGGCTGGTAGGAGGTTGCTGGGACCCGGCTCGCCCGCTCGTCGGTTTCCCACAGGCCACCCTGCTGCCAGCGCCCCTCCCACCTTCTGAGCCGGCCCCTGCTCGACAGCCCTCTGCCCACAGACGCCGCTCGCATTTCGTCACCTCTTTGGACCAGGACCCCGCCCACGACCCCCTCTCACACCCGGCCGCTCTCTGCGCAGGTTCTCGGTCCCCGAGGGCGGGAAGGTGGGCGTCATCGGCAGCGGCAAGGGCATGACGGATTACAAAAAGCAGGGGCGCCACGAGTTCAGCCTGGACGCGTGACGCGCCTACGATGAAGTTTTGCTAGGGCGCGGCTGGCGCGCCCTTTCTTTCATCTGACTATTTTTTGTGCCGTGTGTTGACCGTTGTCTGTTTTCCAGTGCTTTCGTGGGCGTGCTGTATTGTGTTGATAAGCGGCGTGCGCCCCATGCCGCAAGCACCCCTGTAAAGCTAAGGTATGAGTTGAAAGGAAGCGGTGAGGATCAGGATTGTTACAGCATCCGGCAGTCGGCAGCATCTAGAGGCATCCAGGCTCATGAAAAGGGACTTGAAGCACCAACGTTGGGTGAGTGAGATTCAGGTGGCTACCGTCCGCGCCGCTCAACGCAGGCGAGCATGTATGCCCCTCATGCATGCTGGTCTGCAGAGAGCACAAACACGCGCATGCAGGCTTGTGCGCGCAGGTTTGCATATGAGGGCGCAAAGTTTGCCTCATTATTACTAATGACCTGCGTAGTACGCAGGTCACGTAAGCAGGGCAAGCAAGCAAAGCATTCATGTTGTGTCAAGGCCTAGGCCGTCGTAATTGGGGCGATTGGTGGGGTGTAGCTGTGCAGGGTGGGCGACGGGACGAAAACAGCAGCGCAGGCGCATGAGCGCCCGTGAGTGTTGGTGGTGTTAAAATCGCGACGTGCGGCGGCATCGCAGTAGTAGTAGTAGGGCTTGCATGATAGGAAGCCAGCATCAGCGTGGCAGCTCATCAGCATCACGTGCAGCAAAGCAAGCCTGGATCTCTCCTCACCCGCCACGACTACGCTAGCAGCCTCGCAGCACGGCCCACTCCGCCAGCATTGTCCTGAACCAGCAGTGTCCACCCTCCCATTTGCTGGCGCATGCTGGATATTGCGGCTGGGAAATGGTGCGGTGTTATTTACACCCCCACCGCGTACGCTGCCACAGAGGCGCCCAGGGCGCGGCTCCCCGCGGACAGCCCATCCACACATGCAGCCAAGCACCGCTCCAGGTGCCACAAGCCTGCGCCGTGCTCAGAGAGCGGGCGAGGGAGAGGTAACCCGCAAATGCACATTATGAATGCCCGCGTAAAGTGTCTCCTACTGCTGCATGCGGCGCCAGTCGTGCGCCGACACAGGCTGGGCGTGAGGGTCAAGTGGTTGCTGCCTGGCTGCATGGCAAAGCATTGAAAAACAGTCGGCAGCAGGTATGAACGACTGCAGCGATGAAAGCTGATGCTAGTCTAGCGCCGCGCACACATGCTCTTGGGATGCATGGCCATGCACACACAAATTCACTCAGATGCAAGAACATGCGCACAAACAACCGCCCATGCGTGCGAACCCACGCAAAACCCTGACACATGGCCTTGCGCGCACGCATACGCACGCGTTTGCATTGGGTGCTGGGCATGCAGCCATCCACAACACCACGTTTCAGATTAGCCCCTGGTTCCAATGACGGACCACCTTTGGACACACTGAATCACGCAGTAGCGGCTGCCACTGCCTTTGGCTGACGCCATTAGGGAACACCGCCTCATGCGGTAGTAGGCCGCTGCCGCCGCCGCACGTAAGGAATGCACACCATGCCTGGCGAAGCGTGCGCCTTGCAAAAAATGCCCTTAGTCTCGCCCTCAAAGTTGAAGTTGGGACGCATGGTGCAGCCGGGCGCCTGGCAGCGGGGACTGACCACATTCACCATGCCTGGCGCAGCGTGCGCCTTGCAGAAGATGCCCTTGGCCTCCCCCTCGATGTTGAAGATGGGATACGTGGTGCAGCCGGGCGCCTGGCAGCGGGGACTGACCACATTCACCATGTCTGGCGCAGCAGGGGCCTTGCATTAGATGCCCTTGGCCTCACCTTCAAAGTTGAAGTTAGGCTGTTTGGTGCAGCCGGGCACCTGGCAGCGGGGGTTGTACACGTCAACCATGCCTGGCGAAGCGTGCGCCTTGCAAAAGATGCCCTTGGCCTCGCCCGCAAAGTTGAAGTTGGGACGCGTGGTGCAGCCGGGCGCCTGGCAGCGGGGGTTGTACACGTCAACCATGCCTGGCGCAGCGTGCGCCTTGCAGTAGATGCCCTTGGCCTCCCCCTCAATGTTGAAGATGGGATACGTGGTGCAGCCGGGCGCCTGGCAGCGGGGCTTGACCACGTCCACCATGCCTGGCGCCGCATGGGCCTTGCAGTAGATGCCCTTGGCCTCCCCCTCAAAGTTGAAGCTGGGCTGCTTGGCGCAGCCGGGCGCCTGGCAGCGGGGGTTGTACACGTCAACCATGCCTGGCGCAGCATGCGCCTTGCAGTAGATGCCCTTGGCCTCCCCCTCAATGTTGAAGATGGGATACGTGGTGCAGCCGGGCACCTGGCAGCGGGGGTTGTGCACGTCAACCATGCCTGGCGCAGCGTGCGCCTTGCATTAGATGCCCTTGGCCTCCCCCTCAATGTTGAAGATGGGATACGTGGTGCAGCCGGGCGCCTGGCAGCGGGGACTGACCACGTTCACCATGCCTGGCGCAGCGTGGGCCTTGCAGTAGATGCCCTTGGCCTCCCCCTCAAAGTTGAAGCTGGGCTGCTTGGCGCAGCCGGGCACCTGGCAGTACTTCCTTGCATCTGGCTCCACACTCAACTTGGGGCTCAGATCAAAGTCAGGGCCACAGCCTGTGCTCTGGAGCTCCAAGCTGCGGCGTGAAGAGCACAGCGCCTCACTGGGGTGGCGCTGCAGATGTTGCGCCCATCGCCTGTCTTGTGCGCAGCGTGCGGCGCCGCCAGTCTGAAGCCAGAGGATTGACCGCGGCTGTGTCGATCTCCATGATGGCTGCTGGCTGGTCTGGCCAAGTCTCAACATGGCAGGCGAGGGGGGGCCTGAACGACACGGGAGGCGGGGGATTT
>NW_014010600.1:3399-7578 GCF_000611645.1 Monoraphidium neglectum
GCGTGAGGCGTGGCGAGGAGAATGCGCCTGTGAGGCTCAGCTCCAATGACCTGCCCGAGCCTTTGCAATGTGGTATCATCATTCGTTGGCACCTGCATGTGCTCACAGCCGCTGCACCACTGCATCACAGAGTCTGGTAACGCACCCTGGCTAGCCGTGCACTTAACCGTTGCGTGACGGGGCCAGCAGGGGGCATGCCCCGCAGCGCAGAGCAGCGGCCACAATCGTGCAGCTCGTCAAGATTGAGGCGATCACCACCACCGCTGTGCGTTCACCTTCAGCCTCGGAGCGACCAGACTTTGCGCTTGCGAGATCTGGGACGGCATAACAGGTCTAGTATAACATGTTCAATAGCTGCAGCAACGGTGAAAAATATGATTGATCCTCGCATGGCTAGCATATTGCTACTCTATGCACGGCCCAGTGCAGTCCGAACAGCTGCTAGAGCTCGAGCTCAGCCGGTGCGCACGGTCAGCAGCCGCAGCCCAGCATCGCACGCAGCAGCGCGCATCCATGTTGCGGCATTGCGCCGGCAAGCACGCATGAGCTTTGCTACGACAGCAGATGCATGTGCGCGTGCATGACCACAGCGGGCACACGGCATGCGTCCTGGGATGTGAACGCACGAAGAAGCGTCCCCAAAGCGCTCAGGCGTGGTGCATCCAATCACGCCAGACCTGCGGGCAGACGCATGTCAGCTGCCTTTCCCACCGCACCGTGTGCTCAAAGGAAGCAGAGGCGCGTCAAGTGGGTTCGTCGGCGCCCTGGCAGTGCTTGGGCCGCACCACAGATTGTTGGCTGCAGCAGGATGCGCCGCACCCGACTCCGCGCACAGGCACCGTTGTCGCTGCCTTGTTCCCAGGTAAGAGGTATCAGAGCGGTTCGAATTCTGCAGCGGGTAAGCTTGCGCCTGCAGCCGGGGCTGTCGCTGAGGTGATCATGCAGGCCGCTGCTCAAAGCTCCCCCATTTCAACAGGCCACCGACCAGTGGCACTCGCGAGAGGGCAAGAAGGGGTTCAAAGCCACTACGTCGGCAAATCCTGAGGCGGAGATGTGCTAGATGTGGTGTTTGTTGCGGATTGCTTGGCAGGTGGCTACGTGACCGGGAAGATCAAGGGCACCATGTGGGCGGCTGCGGGGCGGGCCCCGGTGGCGGGCGGGTGTCTCGCAACGGCCGGTCTGATGCGGTGCGTGGGCTGGCAGGACCGACGACGGCGGGCTGCCCAGCCTTTGGGCGGGCCGCGGGCCGGGAGGAGGGAACTGGGAAGGGGGTCGCGGGCTCTTCCATATCGCATGGGCGTCCTGCTTTCCCGCGCCCCTCCCAGCATCTGAGCCCGCCCGCTGCTTGGCGGCCCCCCGCTCACCCACCCCGCTCGCGACTTGCAAACCTCACTGAAGCAGAAATTCGCCACCCGCCACACACCTGGGCCCCTATCCGCGCAGGTTCTCGGTGCCCGAGGGCGGGAAGGTGGGCGTCATCGGCAGCGCAAGGGCATGATGGACCATAACAAGGAGGGGCCCCATGAGTTCCACCTGGACGCCTTACGTGCCTGCAATGGTGAGCTCGCCAGGGCGTGGCTCACTGGCGCGTCGTATCTTCAAAACCTGACTCCGACTGTTATGGCCCATTGTCATTGTTTGCGCTTGCATGAGTGGCGTGGTGCTTTGTTTTGTCCTTGTGCGGCCTGCCCCCCGTGCCGCACGCACTCCTGTAAAGCTAGATTGTCTATTGACAGAATTGAAGAAGAATCAGTTTTGGGATTGTTACTGCACCCCGTGGTCGGCCGCTTCTGAAGCCATCTAGGCTCATGGGAGTGGCAAGCACCAATGTTGCATGACTGAGACGCACGTGGCTACCATCCGCGTCGTGCAAAAAGGGCCCGAGCGCCTGCTGGTCAGCAGTGAGCATAACCACGCTTGTGCGGGCAGGTTTGCATACAAGGGCACAAAAACCGCGGCTTGGTACGGCCGCCCACGCATGCAGGACAATCAAGCAAAGCATATGTATTCAGCCATCTCGTCAAGTAAGGCCTAGGCCGTTGCAATGGGGGCGACGGGTGGGGGTCTTGTCGTGCAGGGTGGGCGACGGGACGGGGCAGCAGCACAAGCGCATCAATGCCCGTGCCTGTTGCTGGTTCCAAATTAATGACGTGTGGCGGACCTAGTAGGGCGTGTACGTCAGAAAGCCAGCACCAGGCATCTCATTACCACCTCCCGCAGTAAAGCAAGCCTCAAAGTCCGCGTAGACGTCACCACCACGCTGGACAGCCAGCGCGGCCTGGTTTGCCAGCTCGCGGTCGCAAACAGGCGGCGCCAGCCCCACCTGCCAACAGGTGGCGCCTACCCGACGTTGCGGCCGGGCCAGATCTCAGTGTGTTCTGCAACCCAACCGCGCAGGCTGCCGAAAAGGCGCCTCGGGCGCCGCCCTGGGCGGCAAGCCAATCAGCGCGCGTGCAGCCAGGTAACGCTCCAGGTGCCACGCGCCCGTGCCCTGCTGAGCGGGGGCGAGCGAGAAGTCACCCACAAGTGCGTGCCCATCACACAGTGCCCTCGTAAAGTGTCTTCTACTGTTGCATGCGGCTGCTCTCGTGCAACGACGCAGGCTGGGTGAGTGGGTCAAGATTGCTGCCTTGCTGCACATGGCAGCATCAAAAAGCGGTCAGCAGCACACCAAAATTGAATAGAGCAATATAAGCAGGTTCATCAAATGGCGAGCACACATGCTCTTGGGATGTGTGTGCATGCAGACACAAGACCGTGCACATGCCTGTGCATGTGTAATCCTAATCCTATCCCAATTCCCACGTGCACCAAAACAACTGCCCACGCATTTGCACTCAAGCACACCACCCACACACGGCCTTGCCTGCACGCCCACACGCGCATATGCATCAAATGCTACAAATGCAGCCAACCGCATCATCACATTTCAAATTATCCACTGATTCCAACGACACACCACTTTTGCACGCCCCAAATCATGCAGCAGCGGCTCGCCGCAAGGCAGCTACCACTGCCTTTGGCTGAAGTCATCAGGGACCACCGCCTCCTGCGGTAGTAGGCCGCTGCCGCCGCCGCAAGTATGGAATATTGACCATGCCTGACGCAGCGTGGGCCTTGCAGTAGATGCCCTTGGCCTCCCCCTCGAAGTTGAAGCTTGGCAGCGTGGTGCAGCTGGGCGCCTGGCAGCGGGGACTGACCACGTTCACCATGCCTGGCGCAGCGTGGGCGTTGCAGAAGATGCCCCTGGCCTCCCCCTCAAAGTTGAAGTTGGGGCGCTTGGTGCAGCCTTGCGCCTGGCAGCGGGGCTTGACCACGTTCACCATGCCGGGCGGAGCGTGGGCCTTGCAGTAGATGCCCTTGGCCTCCCCCTTGAAGTTGAAGTTGGGGCGCTTGGTGCAGCCGGCTGTCTGGCAGCGGGGCTTGACCACGTTCACCATGCCTGGCTGAGCGTGGGCCTTGCAGTAGATGCGCTTGGCCTCCCCCTTGAAGTTGAAGCTGGGATGCTTGGTGCAGCCGGGGGCCTGGCAGCGGGGACTGACCACGTCCACCATGCCTGGCGCAGCGTGGGCCTTGCAGAAGATGCCCCTGGCCTCACCCTGGATGTTGAATCTTGGCTGCGTGGTGCAGCCAGGGGCCTGGCAGCGGGGACTGACCACGTTCACCATGCCTGGCGTTGCATGGGCGTTGCAGAAGATGCCCTTGGCCTCCCCCTCAAAGTTGAAGTTGGGGTGCGTGGTGCAGCCCGGGGCCTGGCAGCACCTCCTAGACTCTGGGTCCACACACACCATGGGGGTGAGGCCAAAGTAGGGGCCGCCACCTCTGCTCTGGAGCTCCAAGTCGCGGCCTGAAGTGCATAGCGCCACATTGGGGTGCCGCTGCAGCTGCCGCGCCCACAGCCTGTCGTTCGTGCAGCGCACAGCGCCACCGGCGTGAAGCCAGAGGCTTGGCCGCGGCTGTGTTGATCTCCATGATGGGTTCTGGCTGATCTGTCCAAGTCTCAACATGGCAGGCAGGGGGTGGGGCCTGAGAGGCGGGAATGTGAGTGTGGGCCGGCGAGGGGAGGGCGGGGAGGTTGTGAGGCGTTGTGAGGAGATTGCGCCTGTAACGCTCAGCTCCATTGACCTGCCCAAGCCTTTGCATGTGGTATCATCATCCAAAGCACCTGCATGTGTCGGC
>NW_014010599.1:0-7424 GCF_000611645.1 Monoraphidium neglectum
GCCCGGCACGGGCAGCCCGGTGGCGAGCCCGCCTGTGCACAGGGTGCTCACCTTCCTGATCAAGGCAAGGCCCGATTGGGTTTTAGCCAATCAGTAGTTACAAGCGCACTGCGTTGTGTGCAATAAAAGTTTTGAAACGCATGGGGGGGTCGGTCGGTTCAGAGCAAGCCGGGCTGCTGGCTTGGGGCATGCGGTTCCCCTTGTTCAAGGGGGGGCCGGGGGCGCCCTCACCCCCGGGAGTCCCTAGGAGATGAAATTGCTGCGCTTCCCTGGGAGACTCCAATCAGTTGAAGGAAGGGGCGCCGCCTTGCTGGCATGCCCTGCCTGACCCCCATTTCCAATCGCGTTCAAACCGCTACCCCAGATCAAGCGCGAGAACGAGGATACTATTGACGACATCAGATCGTCGATCATTGAGTTCCTTGCTGACATCATCAACCAAGAGAGGTCGGACGCGGTGGACACCCTGCTCGAGCCGAAGCAGGCGGTCGAAGATCTGGAGGCGGCGGCGGGAGACGAGGGGGCGCCGCTGTTCGGCGGCGACGGGGACGGGCGCGGCGGCGACGGCGCCGGCGGCTCGCGGAGCGGCTCGAGGACGCCCAAGCCGTCGGCGGCGGAGGCGGCGGCGGCGACGCTGCAGTCGCCCGAGGCGGCCATCGCCGTGGCGGCGCACCTGGTGAGAAGGGCGCGGCCGGCAGGGTGCTTGGATTGGGCTCCTGCTAATCATATTTACCTATGATGGACTCATAGTGGAACAATCGTAGTTGCAGGATTGCAGAACGACGTGCTCCACCTTGGTTTGCAGCCTTGCTGTGCGCCAGCATGTGCATTGGCCCACGCCCACAGCTGGACGCCTGCCCACAACACCTCGCCATCCCCCCAAAACCACCCCATAGGCGGAGGCCTCCAGGGCGCGGGCAGACGAGAGTGAAGAGGACGGCGCAGAGGGCGATGAAGGGCCTGAGCAGCAGCAGAAGCCCAACAAGCAGCAGCAGCAGAAGCACAAGAACCAGAAAAAGAAGCAGGAAAAGGCCGAGCAGAAGGCTAAAAAGGAGCGGGAGGAGGTGGGGGAGGGCGAGGGCGAGGGCAGCAACGAGGACGAAGACGAGCACGAGCAGGCGCCGCCGCGGCCGCCGCCGGTGTCAGTCAGCCTGATGCGGCTGACAGAGGACTCTGTCGAGCTGTTTGTCAAGGTGGGGCGGACGTGAGAATGTTTGAATTGCATCAGCATCCCAAGGGCTCGTGCGCACATTGCGGCAAAGAATGCGACTCCGCGGGGAACACATTGCCCGACTGGAGTCGGTGCCGTGTGGGCACACATCAACACACATACAATCCCACGATCGCAAAGCCTGAACTAAATCACACGCGCGCACGCACGCCCACACGCGCGCATGCGCGCCCACACTCGCGTCCCAGGCGGAGCTGCTGCTCGTGTCCCAGACGCCGGGTGACGCCGAGCGCAAGGTGGAGGACGCGCTTATGAGGGCCAGCCACCTCATCCGCACAGAGTACGGCGGCACCGTCATCACCGAATCCCCCGTAATGTGATGACGCCGCGGGTGACGAACGTCACCAACGCGGTGTGCTGACGTCGCCGGGGCGTCGGGCTAACGTCACAAAGGCGGCGCGAGCGTCAAGAGTACGCTGTCTCTGCTGCCTGGTGCAGTGCGCGCCAATTGCAGCGTTCAAATCACAATGTGGTTGCTGCCACTGCAGTCCTCTGCAGTTTACGTGTGCTGTCGCTGTTGTTTGCAAGTGCTTGCAGGTGTTGCCGCGACATTCCTTGTGCCCTGTATGACTGTCTGGGCTGTCTGTTTGTGTGGCTGCAATTTCGCCGGCACCTCAAACACTGCATGCCGTGTAGCCACAGCGCAGGCTGAAGGCGTCGATCCCTGCAGATAGCCGCCGAACCGGTGTTTGATTTGCGGATTTGCCATGGCAGCCGCAAAACAGTCCTTCCTTTTCATTTGCAACAAGCAGCTCGTGGAGAGGTCACCTGGTGCGTACGCTCAGCCCGGAATCATCCTTTGCGCGCCCACACGTGCTGTAACAGCTTGGTGCAGAGACGAGCATGCCCACGGTCGCATATCACGGCGCACGTTCGGCGCGTGCACACGCTGGCGCGAGCACACGGCGCCAGTAGCGAGAGCTTGCTGCGGCTGCCGCTCTTTTCGAGATCTCACCGATGGGGCCGAGGCCCTGGTGCCAACAGCGGAGCGCGCCAGGCCCTCGGCGCTGCGTGGCATGCAAGCCCTGGGCAAGCCAGAACACTGGACAGTGGTGGGCGGGGCCGGACGCGGACGCCACGAGCGACGGCTCGACGGCAGAGCGCCATAACAACATCGTTTGCTGATCTGCAGCTCCTCAGGCATGTGCACGAGATGGGCGCCCGACGCGCATGCTGGTGGTGCGCACAACGTGCCAAGGTGTGGGGCCCTGCAGCCCTCTGCTAGACCTTGGCAGCCATGCATGCTGCTTGCAATCTGCCAGCAGTGCTGCATCATGCATTACCCTTGAGCATGAACCCTTTTGGGAGGTCTGCGTGCAGGGGAGGGGGCATGCAGACAAGGGCCGAAGGATGGCTCTTTTTGAGGTCAGTCTGGATCGGTTGCCGATGGTCAAGACTGGGACGTGTGCGTCCACTAGCGAACCGAGCCGCAACACCCCACAGGCCTGGCGGTTGTATTGCCTGCGATCACCACAGCACGGCCAGCTGGCGGCCCGTAGCTGTGCAGGTGCGCACCAACCGGCCCCACGCGCACGGCAGCTGCTGTCAACAGTGTCTTACTCGTCGCCCACGACAGCAGGTATGCTTGTATGGCATCACGATTGGCGTACGTTCACAAGGACTGAATTACAGAAAGCCTGCTGCGATTCTGGCAGACACACCACAATTCATCCACTCTGCACTGGTGACTGACAGCGCCGCCGGCGCCCGACTGCAGAGCGCAGTCAGCCGAGGAGCGGGGTGCCGGCTGCTTGCCTATCACAACCAACAAGACACCACGTCACCGCCAAAGCTCTGCATTACATGTGGTCGCATGGAAATTCTGGCCAGTAGACTTGCAAACGAGGGACGCAGCTCCCACTGCGCCTAACGTGCCAGACCATTGGAACCGCAGGACTTCGCAACCCCGCCGCTGGGGCGCCTGTGGTCGCCAGCCGGATGATGAAGGCCGATGTTGTCTGTCGCAAACTGTGCCGCCCGGCAAAGCCTCCAACCACACTCCAATGCCGAGGCTAGGGCAGAGGCCGGACGCTAATTTCTACGTCAACACTCGGGCAAGGGTGACTCAAGGGCAGGAAGGGCGCCGCACTGGCGCTGCTGCCCCGCGTGCGCCTTCGCCACATATGCTTGGGCTAGCGAGTTCGAAAAAACACCCGTCCCCTATCCAGGCGACCCTCGCGCGGCGCCAATCCAGCACACCATTAGCACACTGCAGAGGTTGGTTCCCCACCAAATCGAAACCATCGTGTGAAACCAAAGTCGAACCCTGCTGGGTTAATGAGTCATGGCTTTTGGTGACCCAAGTCGGCTGGGCCGAAACGAACGCCCATCTGCTGGAGTGAATGCGGTGCCTTTGGATTTCTGTTTGTACCCTGGTCTGGCGTCGAAGTGCAGAAATTTTGGGATGGTGCAGCACAATGATGGGCGGCGCCCATGCACCGCCCCTGCCAAGAAAGTGCCCATCCAGACGGGGTGCCTCCCCTCTCAAAACAGCCGCTGTCACAGCGATGAAGTCTGCCGGAGCGCGGGAGCGGCGCTGCTGGGGTGTGCTGGCTCCAGCTGCTGCTGCTGCTGCTGCTGCTGCTGCTGCTGCTGCGCCACGGCTGCCGCCACCGCCGGCGCCTGCGCCCCGGCACCAGTCGCCGCCTGCGGCACCGGCGCCGGCGCCGCCGCCGCCGCCGCTGCGGCCGGCGTTCGGCCCTGCGGCGGCGGCGTCCCGGGAGGCGTCCTGGCCGAAAGGCTGCTGTCGCCGCTGTTGCCGCTGCCCGCCAGGCCGCTGACAGGCGCCTCCGACACGGATTCCAGCCCGCGCGGGCTGCTGGCCCCGAGCCCCTGCAGGGAGTATGACCCCGGCCTGAAGAACGCCCCCAGCGCCGCCGCGGCGGCGCCCGGGGACGAGACCCTTGGCGTGTGCGCGGCGTGTGCCGCAGGCGGGGGCGCGCCGGCTGACTGGCAGCTGCTGGTGTTACCGATGCTGCTGTTGCCCGTGAGGGGTGGGGGCTGCTGGAACTGGGGCGGGGGCAGTTGCTGCTGCTGCTGGTGCTGCTGCTGCTGACCAGTTCTGTTGAAATTCAGGTCGATCGACGCCCGCGGTGAGCTGGCCTCGACAGACGACGACGTCTGCTCCCACAGCTGCCGGCTGCATGCCGGCGGCGCCTGCTGCTGGCCCCCGCCGCCGCCGCCGTCGCCGCTGCCGCCGGCCGCCTCGCCGCCCCAACCGCCCAGGCTGGGGCCCGGGGTCGGCGTGCTGGCGCGGCTCTGCTGCTGCTGCTGCTGCTGCTGAACTTCCTGAGACATCGGGGATATGGGCTGGGCGTTGTTCGCGCGACCGTCGTGGCCCGTCTGGCCGTCGTCACCGCGCGGCACGCGCAACCTGACACAAGCAGGTTGACAGGGGGGCATAGAGGGTGGGGCAGAATTGGCGTAAGGCTCGCGGCTTGCTGCATGGCCTTAAACTAATGATGTCCTCAAAACAGGTGGAGCAGCAGGGGAACCGTCAATGCACGCATTTGCGAGGCGCGGCAGGCAGAGAGCATCGCCCCCTGACCCCGCCAAACCGCCGCGACCGGCGCCCGGCGCCCCCCGCGCGCCCACCTGCGCCGCCGTTCCCTGCTGCAGAGGGCGCGGGCCATGTTTATGTGCCACGCGCTGAGGTTGAGCAGGTGCCTGCCGCTGGCGCTGTCCTTGATCATGAACTGGGGTGGGGTTTGGCCAGGGGGCACAGAAGGGGTTCAGGGATGCGATGACGTCACACAAGGGGCAGCTGCGGCCACAGCTTGGGCGGCCTTGAATCAAGAGAAATGGCACTTGCGAGGAGGGCCAGGCCAAAATCCTGACTGTTTGGAGGATGGCAATATTTGAAGGGGCCCCAGACCCCTGAACGCAGCCCCATCGCGTCGCCGGCTGGCCACGAGCAGAGTGGCGCAAGGACCGGCGCCCACGCCAGCCGCAAACGGCAAGACACCGACACGCTCCGCGGGCCTGGGGCCCCGCGATCTCCGAGGCCTGCCATCGAGGGCGGCGGCACGCCGGGCAGCCGTATGGATGCGCGCAAGTAGCCGCCATCGGGGCGCGCGCAGGCACCAGGGGCGCGAGGCAAGGCGCACGCAAAAACGCGCCCTGTCAAAGGGAAAGCACCGCGCCGCACCTGCAGCGGCTGGCCGTCCAGGTGCTGGGTGAGGTCGTAGGATGAGTAAGACAGCGACAGGATGTAGGCCGCGTAATCGATGAACTCCTGGGGTGGAGGATGATTCCGCACCAGGGGCGGCTTTGAGAGTACGTTTTTGGCGCTCGAAAATAGACACAGGCTAGCTTCTGGAGGCGATCGGTCACCTGGGTCCAACCATGTGGAATAAGAGCCTGCCAGTGCAGCCAAGGCAGGGAGACACCAGCCGCCGCCGGCCCGCCCCGCCCGCGCCGCGCCCCGCCGCAAAGCGCGTTGCTCCCCCTCTACCAACCCCTCTACCAACCCCTCAACCAACCCCTCCCCCGACCGCTCGCCTGCCAGAGGTGGAACGTCCAGACGTGGTTGGTGGAGAAGCTGGCGCCCGCGCGGTGCTTTGAGGACTGGAAGTGCTTGCGGCGCGCCTGGACAGACAGCGGCTCCCCTGCGCGCAAGGCCGTGCAGCCGCGTCCATTGTGCATTGGTTAAGCAGCTAGATTTAAGTTGGCGGCGCAGACGCAACAACATGTGTGTCCGGCTTGCCCCAAAGCCCGTAAACAAACGCAAGCACACGTGAGATCGCAGTTGCATTCAAAAACATGAGCTTACACAACAAACGCCCTCACCCTGACGGACACACACACACACACACACACACTCTCTCTCTCTCTCTCACACACACACACACACTCTCTCTCTCTCTCTCTCTCACACACACACACACACACACACACACACCCGCACAAGAGATCGCTTGCGCACACACGAGCACCCACACGCTCGCACACTCGCGCATGCAAAGCCAGTCGCGGCCCCAACTGATGATTCCCCGCTGGAACGCTCACCCCCCTTCTGCAGGGCCCGTGAGAAGACCCTCATGTCCTCCTGCGCCTCCATCATGTCCGGCTCCTGCCCCTCAACAGACACGTTGATGACCTGGCGGGGTGGTTAACGGCGGTTGGCGGCGGTTGGAGACGGTTGTAGATGGTCGACGACGGTCGGCTGCGTCTGGTGGTGATGGAGGCAGGGGTCGGCGACGCAGCGGCGTGACAGGCTTTGCAAGCGCCCCGTGTGCGTTTGCAGGCGGAAGCAAACAAGCTCAGCCGCGGCGAGGGCTAGGAGAGGCAAGGCGTGCAGATCACAATGGAGGACGCATGATGGGGGCCGGTCTGGAGGTCGCTAGACGGGGAGGCCTGGGTGCAAGGTCAATCAATGTGTGTGTGAGACAGAGAGAGTGTGTGTGTTTTGATGTGGGGGGGAGGGGAGGAACGGCGAAGCACCTGGCTGGCGGTGATCAGGGGGGAGCAGAGGTACGGCGCGTCCAGGGTCCCGACGCGGATGGCCGGGCTGATCTTCCGCGCCAGGGGCAGCAGCACGTTGTCGATGAACCTGCGGGGGCGATTCGAAAGCGAGGCAGTCGTCCGTGAACTCCGCTCGACGGCGAGAGCGGCGCGCGCGGCGACGCTCTGTTGTGAGAGGCCGCAGGCCGCGAGCGGGCGCGGGGCGCGATGAACAGGGCGCGCCGGGCGCCCCACTGAGCGGGGCCGCGGCGGGGCGCAGGGGCGGCTTGGGCGCCTGCGGCCTGGGGGTGTCGCACCATGGCGCGGGCAGGTTTTTGAAGGGCTTCCCAAACTCCTGGCCGAACACGACGCTGTCCAGCGACAGCGGCCGCTTGAACTTGCCCTGGAGGTCAGAAGAGAGGGCGGCAGGGACGCGGCTCGGATGCGGGACTGCTCCGTCTGGCAAGTTGCCTCGGAGGCCGTTACAAACAGCCAGCATACCTCGAAGCATTAACCAGCTCATCATAGGACTCGCAGTCGTGCTGACAAGAACGACATCACAACCTGACATAAATAATAATATGATGATGATGCATAGTCTTGCCCTATGATAAACCCTGTTGGATGCAACAGAAGCCGTCGCCCCACCTGTATGGCGATCCATGTGAGCCGCTTGCGGCCCTTGAACATGGCCGCGGGCGTGGAGGGCAGGTGGCGCACGTACACCGAGAACTGGGGGCCGGGGGTGGGA
>NW_014010598.1:0-4425 GCF_000611645.1 Monoraphidium neglectum
GTTTACAGGGGCGGGTGAGGAGGGGTCATATGCACGTCAACCTAATCTGATCGAATTTGATACGATCTGGGTGATGACATGCAAAGTGCACGGGCCATGGCAGAGGACGCGTGATTGGCAGTGCAGTAGTTTGGAGCCACTGCAGGGCTAGCCGAAAAGAAGGCAGGCGGCAACCCGGCGGCACGCGCGAGGTTCCGCTCAGCCCGGGGCAGATATGTGTCCCTTTCTTTCCCTGTTTCTCCCTGCGGCGCCGCGGCCGGGGGCGCTCACCCACGGGCCACCCCGCGCTGAGCTCCCTGAGGGCGCGCAGCGCCGACAGCGCGGACAGCGCGCCACAGCTGCGCAGCGGCGTGCGGCGCGCGGTGCTGCTGCTGTGCGCGCTCTGCCCCAGCCACCCGATCTGCAGAGGGCGTGGATGAATGATGACGGGTTAAAACCACGGTCAAGTGACAGGCGCAAAGGTGGATAGACGGGGGCGACCTCAAACATGGAGACGTTGTGTCCCGACTGAATCGTCGAGCGCGCAGCTTCCCCTCACACCCGCCAGGCGGGCCAAGCGCAAGGCCAACCGGCCTCACACGCCTCCTCCCGTGCAGCGGCAAGGACGTGCCGGGGGGGGGGGGGCATTTGATGGGGCAAGCTGGGATGCAAGTGCAACCAAACGCCTGGGAGCAGCCCACCGTGAGGGACGTGAGGCTGCTTAGCTGCGCCACGGCCGGCAGCAGGTCCGCGTTGCTGGAGGGCATCCAGTCAAACGTGATCTCAAGCTCCAGCAGCTGCAGGCGGCCCTGGCCAGTGCCACCATCCGCAGTGCCGTCGCCTTCTTCACCGTCGGCGCATTCCGCGCCTTGGGAGCCGCCGCCGTCCTCCTCCGCCATCACGGCATCGCCTTCTTGCTGCTGCTGCTGCTGCTGCTGCTGCTGCTGCTGTTGCTGCTGCTGCTGTTGCTGCTGCTGTTGCTGGGCGGGGGGGGCCGGCGCGAGCCCAAACCCGAACACCGCCGGCGGCGCCGCGCCGCGCGCCGCGTCCGGCGCCGGCTCCTCGCCCGCACAGCCCGCGACAGCCGCGACCCGCTGCAGCAGCGGGCGCAGCATGCCGGTGCTGCCGCCCAGCGCCAGGCGCGTGAGCGCCGTCATGTGCGCCACCGCCTCGACGTCGTCGTCGGTCCAAGAGCGCGGCGCGTCTGTGACCTCCAGGCGCCGCAGCCGCGAGAGGCGGCGCAGCGCGGCGAGGCCGCCGGCGCAGAAGCCGTGGGGGGAGCTGCAGCGCAGAGATGTGAGGCCTGGCCCACCGGGGGGGGGGAGCGCGATGCGGGGGGAGGGTTGGAGGGCGTGCCGCGGGTGGGCAGGTGATGAGAGGGCGCACGTCTTGCGCCGTGAGCTCAACCCTGGGCCAGCGCAAAGCTGCTGCTGCTGCCTCGCACCGCCTGCATCTGCCCACCGTGCGGCTTGCAGCCCAAGCGACACTAGGCATTGGGTGCAAGTGGCTTTTAAAAGCAGCTTGGTGACACGATCAGCTGACAACGCTCCCACCTGTCATGTTGCCGATCGCCATGCACTCTGCGTTGCTGATGTAGTGGGTCTGGAAGTCAAACGACTTCAGCTGTCCCGCCAGGCAGCCGTGCACGGTGAAAACAATTGCCGCCAGGTCATCTGTGAGGGGGGGGGGGCGGGATGTGGAGGGGGGGCTGCCGATGGGGGCTGCGTTGACGCACGTCGCGGGCAGCCTCGGATGGCGGGGGTTGGACCGGCCCCCTCGCACGTGCCGTGAACCAGCTTGCTTTGAATAGCCCCGCCGGCTGCTTGCTGCACAGCGCCTCGCCTGCCACTCGTCGCCGAACCAAACCGGAAACAAGCCTGGCATGACAGGCAAAAAAAGCGGTGCCGCATCAAGGGCGCACGCCCCTTGCATGCACGCACCCCCGCCGCCCCGCTCACAGGTGTTGCGCCAGGCGGAGCATGTGGCGCACTTGCGCCGCTCGCTGGGCTCGTCCGGCAGCTTGTCATGCAGCAGCACGCGGCTCAGGCTCGGCAGGCCCTGGCCCATCTGCGGGCGCCAGGGGCGGAAGGGTGCGCCGGGGTGGGCATATGCGGCTGCACTCAGGACGCTTCGACTGGCTCGATAGAGGAAGCGGCAGGCTACAGGGCCCCACAGACGTCGTTCCTGCTGCCCTGCAGTGCAGCACAGCGGTGGTCAGCCGCATGGGCGGGCTGATTGACCCGCGGTTGCGAGGGGGCCGCGCGGCCGCACCGTCATCAGCAGGCTGGGGATGACGTTCATGGCCTCGTGGAGGTTTGAGGGCGTCAGCTGCACCGACCGCGCGCCAGGGAACACCTCGTGCAGGCTGCAGCGCACCGCGGGGCAGCAGCGCCCGCCTGTGCGCGAGGCGGGCGGCGGCGGGGGCGTGGCGCGCGGTCGGCGCCGTGGGCGCACGCGGCTGGAGCAGGCGGTGGCGGCCCTCGCATGGGCAGCGGGGAGAGGTTGGGCGGCGCTGCGGCAGGGGGCTCACCTGGCAGGACCAGCTCCCTCACGCTGTCGTGGGCGATCCTCCGCAGCGCCTTGCATGTAAGGGACAGCGCCGCGCGCTGGCGCGGCCGCAGCCTCGGCACGACATACTCTGATATAAGGCCCGGCGGCAGTTCCAGCAGTGGCAGCGGCGGCGCCGCTGCCGGCTCCATTGCGCTGCTCGGCTGCACCGCCCGTCGTCGGGGTGAGGCGCTGCAGAGCGCGACGGGGCAGCGGGCGGCGGTGCACGCCGTCGCGGCTGAGGGCTTGCAGCTTCGTGCAGAACGCAATGACTGCCACCAACGGCCTTATAGTATGGGCGGGCCGTTGCTGGGACCTGAGTGAGCAGGCCGAAAAGACACACCTGCCCTCGAGCCTCGCACCTCTCCTGCCTCAGCGTGTCCGCTGCATATACGACTGTGTATGCACTATTGCGTGACGAGCCTCAAGCGTACGCGCCCAGTGAACCGTCGTCGCTGTCTCGCTGATCTCGCTGCTACAGTATGGATGGTGAACGCTGTGATTGTAGGAAAACCAAGAATTCTCAAGTCTGGCTGCTACTAGTACGTCACAGGTAGTCGTATCACGCTGTGGGGCTCTGTAGCCACACCGCCGTGAATTGAACTGCGCCTTGCAGCGCTTGTACTGATACTCACGGGACCGCTCGTGAGTACAGTACTGCCCCGCACCGGCTGCAACGCTTTCATCGCCCCATGAGGATCTTGCAGTGCAAATGTCAATCTTGCATGAGGACTCTTAATTGGCCGCCTGCCACGATGCCAGCACTCATAACCCTCTCACTACCCATAACCCGCAGTCACACCACCCAAGCCAACCACACACAAAGAAACCTCGGCCAGCGTGCTGCGTTTATACTGTATCTAATTGCAAATCCCCAAGCGACATGCCCACCCATGGTGTATCGAAGCAAAGGTTGCCAGCACCCGCCACCCGCAGGCGCCAATCACCCAGGATTTTGTACCGGCCGTCCTTGCCACGGACACGACCCCGAAGCCCAAAAAAACCCCGGCTACAGGCATCATAACCAGCATATGTTGATAGCCCACGTCTTTTTGGTGCGCCACAACGCCTTACGCGGCCGTTCTGCTCCACCTGCACGGAGTCTGCACCAGCTCGCCCCCCTCCTTCCCTGCCAGCTGCAGCGAGTTGATCTACCTGGGTGTTGAAGGCAGTAGGTGGCCGACCCCATATCAGCGATGCACCGGCTGTATGGATGATCACATGTTGCAAGAGCTCTGCAATACGGGCGCCAAATTGCTGACTTTGCAGACTCCCATCCACGCGCTGCTAACACTGTGGCGGTCACGAGGTGGTCAACTGGGATGATGTTGCTCGCACCCACTACGCGGTTTTCAGCTTCAGCTGAAGTTGGCCATTGCGGCGCAGAGCAAATAAAAAGTAATTTCTGTCCCTATTTTCAGAGCAATCGCTGTTCCTCTGTCTCTGAGCAGCACGCGCGCCACCCAAAGTCCTCCTATGCACTGATGCAGGCGCCCTCAAGGCGCACCGACGCCAAACTAGTAGAGGTGCGGGTATTCACCGCTAGGTTTTTACCACCAGCGACACCATCGCGACTCGCCACGTCATGCATTTTGGGGCCAGGAAAAGCGAAGTGTGGGTGGTGGGAGGGAGCTAGGAGGCTGATCACAGGCGCTGTGATCAAAGACAACCCGCGGGATCATTGTTCCCAACTGCAGGCCTGCGCACGCCAACCCTCCATACCAGGCCTCAATACAACTCTGTTGGACCGCCTATATAGCTTATTACGCACGACGCAGTGCTATGTTGAGGTCCGCAGCGTCCTAAGGCCGCAAACTTTCAACATCCGACACTGCTGAAGCTGCAGCTTCAGCACTTGAGTTTCAGCAATTAAGCAACGCACACAGCAACCTGCAGTCT
>NW_014010598.1:5009-8004 GCF_000611645.1 Monoraphidium neglectum
AACCAGGCGGCTTTTGGCAGCGGCTCGCTCAGCACACTTGCCCCGATGTGCAACGGCCCTGGCAGCCAACGCCCCCTTGTCAAAGCCTGGCTTTGCACGTTGTACGTGACACTGTTGAATGCTTTGCACAATGCTGCGCGGGAGCCCGCACAACAACACCAGCCACGCCGCGTTCACATGTGCAGTACATCGTCACCTAGCCATGTATTCGCGCTGCCAGCAGGCAGGTGCTTGAGGGGGTTGCATGATGCCCCGATGCTCTGAGCGCTGCGCTCAGCACACAAAAAATCAGGAGGCGATGCACTAATGTCAGGGGCGTGCAGCCTGCGCGGCGGCCGCATTGGCGGCGAAAACGGCCTCATGCACTTGCGTGAGAAGCCAGCTGGCATCTGCTTGCGATATGTACAGTATGTCGCGCGTGGTGGCGCGGCTGAGCGTGACATACACATCAGCGGGGGTGAAGGCCGGCGCGGCGGACATGTGGAATGGTGATATCCAACCCACGCACGCCCTCAGGGCTGTCGCCCACTCGCACAAGTGGACTATGCAGAATGGAACCATGCATGCAACCCTGTAGCAACACGCCTGGCATGCCGCGCATCCATGAAATGCCTGCACAGCACTCGCTTGCATACACGCCCCTGCAGGGGCTGCATAGGTGGGCGGTCTACCAACGACTGCAAGGGAGGCCCAATCACCTAGGGGCCGGTAGGGCTGCGTCAGCACAGCACAATCCACCCAAAGCACAGAGCCCCGCAACCTCAACTGGCCTTCATAGTTCAATTGAATTTTATTCTTCTTCTGTGTACCCTCAGTCATTCTCCAGCAAGCGTACAGCTCTGTGCAGGCACGCACTGATGCACACGAGGTGTGCGTGCAGCTGCACACAAGGCATGGACGCAAGGTACGAAGCACCCCCACCCAACCCAACCCGCCTTACACGTTGCCTATGGTTCACGAGTGATTACGTTAGTTGTTTCTGCATATATTTGGGCCTGCACAGCTGAAGGAAGAACCTCGACGGTCAGCTTCCTGCCGGCTAAGGACATTGCGAGCTCTATTCGCGCCATGCGGATTGCAAACGTTCATTTTCACAATCAATCGAGTGCCACGATAAACTTTTAAGCAAGTAAGCTTGCCATTCCATGTCCGCAAGCGAAAACCTCCTGAAGCAGCAGCATGCTTGTGGGTCCGCATTTGTTGCTTTGATGCCGCGCCGCGAATAAAGAATATTTTACGAGCGACTCTATCAAAAAGGCAGCAGGGGCGGCGCACGGCGAACGCTCGGAAACCCCTCACGTCACATCCCGCTCCGCCCCCTCCGAAGGCCTTCAAGCGCAAGCCACCTTCTGCCCAAGCTACGCCCAGCCTGCTCAAGACGTTCGGACGTTGCGGTCGGTCCTTAAACGACCCTGTGCTTCATCTGAGGCACGCCGCAGCGGCTTGCCGCTTGCATGGCCCCCCTTGCCACCCGAAACCCGTGGCTAGGGATAATGGCGAGGACTGACCCACGCTGTGGGTGAGTGTGCTCGTGCACGCGTCCCCGTGCACAGTGCAAGCATGCGCATGCGCGCGCGCGGTCGAAAGCCCGCGCGTGCGTACGCGTGCGCTGGACCTTGTGGTCGGTCCTTAAACGACCCTGTGCTTCATCGGAGGCACGCCGCGGCGGCTTGCCGCTTGCATGGCCCCCCTTGCCACCCGAGGCTTTCCGGCCAGGGCTCATGGCAAGGGACTGACCCACGCTGTGGGTCAACAAGATCGCGCGTGTGTGTGTGTGTGTGTGTGTGCGTGTGTGTATGTGTGTGCGTGCGTGTGTGCGTGCGTGCGTGCGTGCGTGTAGGTTGGGATGGGCGTGGGGTGCGATTGCGTTTGCGTGCGCCGGACGTTGCGGTCGGTCCTTAAACGACCCTGTGCTTCATCTGAGGCACGCCGCAGCGGCTTGCCGCTTGCATGGCCCCCCTTGCCACCCGAAACCCGTGGCTAGGGATAATGGCAAGGACTGACCCACGCTGTGGGTGAGTGTGCTCGTGCACGCGTCCCCGTGCACAGTGCAAGCATGCGCATGCGCGCGCGCGGTCGAAAGCCCGCGCGTGCGTACGCGTGCGCTGGACCTTGCGGTCGGTCCTTAAACGACCCTGTGCTTCATCGGAGGCACGCCGCAGCGGCTCGCCGCTTGCATGGCCCCCCTTGCCACCCGAAGCCCGCGGCTAGGGGTAATGGCAAGGATTGACCCACGCTGTGGGTTCAAAGTTTTTGAGGCCCGATCGCAGCGCACCTCCTCGTGGTGGGCCTTGGCACTGGCTAAGCTGGCGGTTGCTGCTGCGGCACCGCTCGGCAAGTCACCAAGATGCTGCATGTGTGTATGTTTGTATGTTGTGTGTGTGTGTGTGTGTGTGTGTGTGTGTGGTGCGTGCGTGCGTGCGTGCGTGCGTGCGTGCGTGCGTGCGTGCGTGCGTGCGTGCGTGCGCGCACGCACGCGCCTGTGCGTCGCATTTAAAAGCTGCGTCAGTGAGGCGCCAGTGTGTAATTGTGCTGCATGCCATCCTCAAAAAAAATGACATCGTGCAAGTGTGCGACGGTAGGTCACGGCGGAGTTTGCCACATCATTGCCCCGACGTTGGCCCTACAGCCTTAATTCAAGAAATAATGGGGAGGTTATATTGTTAGAGTTTGACCACCTGTCTGACGGATTGGCTGCTCTATTTCCGCTTCATTCAGCCATCAGCTGCACAGTGGCTACAGCGCTGGTACAATGCCCCAACCCGCTGGCCCATAGCCAGTATTGAATGCAGCCCTACACACGCGTGCACACATGCATACTATACACACACGAGTGGTGCATACAATTGTTTGGCTCAAAACTGCATGCCCGTGTATACGCACACATGCAAACACACAAGCCTTTGATTGGGCAGGTAGACGCTGGTTTCTGACGTTGGGGCCCTCAGGGGCCCGTTATCATCTGTGAAGCTCAACATGTGTCGCTAGTTTTGGA
>NW_014010597.1:0-7419 GCF_000611645.1 Monoraphidium neglectum
CCCCTTCCCCCCCCCCCCCCCCTGAACACGCCAGTCCACTCCTCCTCCGACGCCCCCGGCGCGGGCGGCGCCGGCAGCTCGATCTGCCACGTGCATACAATCGTGGTCCCGGGCAGAACGTCAGCTGGCGCCAGCTCCTCCGCGATGGGGCAGTCGGCGCGGACGCGAGGGTGGTCCAGCATCCGGCTGGAGAGGTGGTCGGCGGGATTCGAAGGTGCGCGGGGCGCAGGGCGGAGGGGCGGCGCGTGTCAGCAGAGGGGGATGATTGCAAGGGGAATCGGCGCGCTGCGGGCCGTGTGAGGGCCCACTAGCCCCCGGCTGCTGAAAGCTCATCACAGCGTGCTCGACGCCCTTACCCACCCACGCCCAGGTGACGAAGCAGGCGGGCCCTGCGCGCGCCGCTGCCATGCCGCAGGCAACCAATTTGGGTGCTGCGCGCGCCCCACCTGCAGAGCCGCACCCCCACGCGGTCGAGCGCGGCCACGTCGCGGCCCTTGTTTGTCACCCTGACCACGCCGTCGAACGTGCGCCGCTGAGTCAGCGGGTCCACCAGCACCTTGACGCCGGTCTCAACCACCAGCTGCTGGCAGTACGCGGGCACGCCCCCAATGGGCGCGAGCGTCGAGTTGCGGCGGGGCCGCGTGATGGCAGGCGGCGGGCCAGTCCAGGCGGAGCCTCTCATTTCCTCAAAGAGCCGCATGACTACGTCTGGCGGCCGCTGCGGGCGCTCTGGCGCTTGCAGCGGCGCCCTGCGGCCGTCGGCGGGCGCGGCTGCGGGGGAGCACAGAGGGCAATTTTGGGGGGCCATGCCGGTGGGGCTGCTGCCAAGCTGTGCGAGCCGCACTTCCGTCCAGAACAGGGTAGAAGAGTGAGCTGGTGCTGCGCTGTGCGAGGCCGCGGGCGTCGAGCATCGGGCCAAGCAGCGTGTGGCGGACCTTGGTGCAGCAGCAGGAGCAGGAGCACCAGGGTGGCATGGTGACAATGGGCGTGAACAGCCGGACGCCGCGTCATAATGCAATCACAGATGTACACAAGGGTAGCGCTTGGTTCGTGATGGACGATGTGTTCGAGTCACCCGCGACCAGGAAAGAACGCCAGCAACGCTCTGATGAGTGAGTATCGAATTCAACGCAGAATATGATTTTCCACCACCACTCGCACATGTTCTAGACACACGGGAGTTGGGGCCATTCGTGTTTGAAAGCCGCCGCCGCCTGAGTCACCG
Source organism: Monoraphidium neglectum (assembly GCF_000611645.1). Lineage (NCBI taxonomy): Eukaryota > Viridiplantae > Chlorophyta > Chlorophyceae > Sphaeropleales > Selenastraceae > Monoraphidium > Monoraphidium neglectum. The sequence continues at coordinate 1,226 of NW_014010597.1, forward strand.
CGACCTTGAATCCTGGCCTTGGTCCAGCCTTGGTCTTGCTGTCCGCTAGTGATGATGCCTGCTAGCTTGCATGAACCCTCCTTTACATACAGGCGCATCCTTGTACATAAGTACCGTAGGGTTTGTGAGTGTGCCGGATTGAAAACGCCATCGTCACCTGGCACCCATGTGCTGCAAGCTTGCATTGCCTGCCTCCCGCCCGTTTGAGATGATGACGTAGGGGAGGAAACATGTGATTGGCATGAATTCACAATGATGCTGTGTGGTGGCAAGGCGAGCCCAACCAGGGCTTTTGATTGTAAACGTGAGTGTTGATCATGTCATGCCTGCAAAGCTTGAGTACCTCCACACCGGCCTCCGCTTCGAACGAAGGGGCACAGTCCCGGGCCTGCAGCGGTCACCACCAGCAGCACGGCTGCCTGCATTGGCGTTATAGCATAATCTTTTTGCAAGCTGCGTAGGTATACTGGGGTGAGTGCTGACAGCAGTGTGCATCACCTTCCGATGATTAAACGTGCTACTCGAGCAGAAGGGAGCTCGTCACCACTCAACCGCACCGCGGCGACAGGCGCTACCCCGATTGATGTGTATGTGTAAAGTAGAGGACGAGCAATTCCCAGCGTTGCATGTTTACACGGACTGTGCGCTGCGACGTGAGGCGCTGCCATTCCTGCATGTGGCCCGGGGCCGTGCAAGCTCAACAGAGACAGCACGAGCAGGTGGCTGCTGCGCCGACATCAGTAGCGACGATCGAGGCGTATTGAATCTCTTTATGGAATTGCCCCGGGTTGGTTCATATTTGACTTGCTTAAACGTGCAAAGCATATGCCTACAAGCATCCGGACGCCGTGAGGAAAACCCACCCGCGCGTGGCAGAGCGCCCTCTCGAGAGTGCCAGATCTGTACTGCCTGGACGTCAAGCATTTGGTATCGCTCATCTACATTCACCGTCGCACGGAGGCACGGCGCATGCGCAAGGTGCGAATAACAGAGTGCACCTCGGCTGCCCGGCCTCTATGAGCGCTCAATTGCGTGCCTATCAGCCTCCCGATCATGTGTGTCTTCGTACCATATTGCCCTAGCGTGCCCTATGTCGCATCTCGAGCATGCGCTCTAACCAACCATGCTGCGCCCGCCGCCCTGGCTGCACTGCCCCACCCCCAGGCAGCGCAACGATGACCGGCCCCGCCTCGGCCGAGCCCGCGCCCGCGCCCGCGAGCGCGGGCAGCGCCTTCACAGCCGCGCCTACACAGCAGCAGGAGCAGCAGCAGCAGCAGCCCCGCGAGCCGCCGATCACGCTCGCGCGGGCGCCGCTGCGCACGCTCTACTACTTTGCGTGGAGCGTTGCATCGGGCCTGCGCGACGCGGCGCACTTCGTGGCGACGCACCCGCTGACGCTGTTCATGGCGCTGCCGCTGCTCGCGTATTACGTGACCGCGAAGGCGCTGGGCTACGCGCCGGCGCACACAGCTCTCATGGAGGTGCGTGCGCCAGCTGGCAGGCGCCCGCGGGCCCGCATGCAGCGAGAGCGGCGCGCGCGACTGCCCTGGTGCTGTGCGACGGGGTGGGGCAGTGGGGTGGCATTATGCACAGCAGCGGCAGCGGCCGTGCTGTGGCCTGTGGGAAGTGCGAAAGTTGAGCTGCAGTGGACCGCAGCTGGCAGGGCGGACGCCGTATCCCCCAGGGATCTCCCTGGTGGGCAGCCGCCCGGGGTGCCAACCCCGGGCTAGAAGCGGGAGCGGGCGTGGGGCCGGTGGCAAGGGCACACAACCAGCAGAGCGCCCGAGACCCTGGCGCAGCGCCGCCCTCGTCCACCCCGGCGTAGCGCGTGCTGTCGCCCTGCACCCTGCTCACTCCCCCAATGAATTATCTGAACATCCTCATCCCAGGAGCTCTTCCTGTATGCGACCTGGTGGATTGGGCTCGGCATTTTGTCGTCAATTGGCCTGGGCACGGGCATGCACTCAGGCCTGCTGTTCCTCTTTCCCCACATGCTTAAGGTGGGGGGCAAGGGGTGGACGTGGCGCGGGTGGTCGCATGCAGCTCGCGCGAGCACAGCCGCGTTCAGGCGCTGGCAGCTGGGGCGGGCCAACACTTGCTAGCATTGACAAAGGCAGCAACGCCAGGTCAAAACAGCTGTCACAGCAGCAGCAGCAGCAGCAGCAGCAGCGCCAAGGACACGAGGTTGGATAAGTGCACTTACACAAGCACGCGCTCAAGCGCGTGCATGCACATGCAGTCTCACACATCACACACTTGCAAAACGCGCTCGGCTACCCCCCCTCCCCAGGCCTGCCTGTCCGCTGAGACCTGCGGGCACGTCAACTTTGACACACGCGGCGACGTATGGTACAGCTCGGAGCCCTTCCACTGCGGCGGCCAGGCGGCGGACCCTGGGGGCGTCAGCTTCTGGCAGATATACAGCAAGGTGGGGCGCCCGGGGGGGGGGGGGAGAGGCGCGCCTGGGGCGGCGGAGTGCAATGCTCGCAAGGACAGGGGCGGCGAGGGCTTGGTGCGGTGGAGGGTTCAGCGGGCGTGCGGACTGTTGGGCGTTGCAGAGGGGGGCGGCGTCCTCATGCCGCGGGGCCGGGGCGCATGAGCTCACCGCCGTTCGGCCTGCCGCAGGTGTGGCCGACGGCGGTGCTGTGGGGCGCGGGCACCGCCATTGGCGAGGTGCCGCCCTACTTCCTGTCGTACCAGGTGGGGGGCTGTAAGTGGTGTGGGATTTCCTCACTATTGTTGTGAGGGTCTTGAAGGGGGGGCCCCGCGTGATGAGGGGAATGCAGGAGCGCGGCAGCCGATGGGCGGGGGGTGAGGGCGGCGCCGGCCCCCAGCCTTCGGCTGGATTGTGGTGGATTGGGTATCAGCACACCCAACGCGCGGCGCTGCCGGGCGCCGGAGGGCAGAGCGTCCAAAGGCATGGCAACGCAATCGTAGATTGTGCAGGGAGGGTCTGCCGCCTTGACAGCATCGCCCCCGCCGCCTGCTGCGCGCTGCTTGCTGGTGCAGGCTGCGGTGGCGGGGACGCGCAATGAGATGCTGGCGGACGTTCAGGGGAACATACAGGCTGGTGAGGAGGGCAGGAGATGGGTTGTATGTGCGCATTGCTGTTGGGCATGTGGGGCCTGTGTGTGTGTCATGTACTTGATGCGTGTGTGCATGTGTGTGTGTGTGTGTGTGTGAGTTGATCCAGTACATGTGCGCCGTGTTTGTCTTGTCTGTGCGGCAACATATGTGTCCGCTACCCGCTTCGGCAGCATGTCTGCATAGGATCCTGTGGTTGCCCCTGAGTCGCCTGCTCACCACCACAAACACGCGCTGACACGGACACACACCGCACCTCACTTACTCCTCATCACACACACACGCACACACACACACACACACACACTCTCTCTCTCTCTCTCACACACACACACACGCACTCTGGCCACCCCCACCCCGCCCCGCCCCCCAGGCAAGGGCGCCGGCCTCGTCGCGCGCATCGTGGGCGCCATGCAGCTCTGGATGATGCGTGTGATCCAGCAGCACGGCTTCGTGGGCATACTGCTGCTCGCGTCCTGGCCCAACGCGGCCTTTGACCTCTGCGGCATCTGCTGCGGCGCCTTCAAGATGCCCTTCTGGAGCTTCTTCGGCGCCACGCTCATCGGCAAGGGGTTTGTCAAGGTCTCGGGGCAGGCGCTGTTCTTTGTGGCGCTGTTCAGACAGGTGTGGGGCGCGGCGGGGGCGCGCGCGCCCGCGGCCGCGCGCCTGGGCGCGTGTTTGTGTCTGGCGGGCGCGTTTGCTGTGTCTTGAGGCCGAATGACAAGGGCGCCTCGTTTCGCGACGCGGGTGAGGGTGTTCCATTTGCGTGTGGTGATGGCTTACAATGAGTGGTGGCTCAATCGCGTCCTGCTGAGCTCCCACCAACCACCAACCGCCTGCACACCAAGTGACGTCTGTGCTCCCACCCGCTCCCCGATCCCTCACACATACACACACACACACGCACATGATACGCACAGGCCAGCCGCGACGCGCTGCTGGCAGCCGTCACCTCCATCCTCCCCCGCCGCCTGCCCGGCGCCAAGCCCGGCGCGCAGCCGCCCGCCGCGGCCCTCCGCAGCCTCGTGCAGAGCCAGATCGCCCGCTTCCAGGCGCGCGTCGTGGCGAGCGCCGCAGAGCACCGCAGTGAAACGCGGTGGTTCTGGACGCGCGCGGGGGACTACCTCGGCACTCACTTCGGGAGCGGCCCCGCGGCGGCACGCGCATGGGCGGCGGCGCAGGTGCCGGACACCGTGGGGGAGGTGTGGGGGTGGATCATTTTCGTGCTCATCGGGGTGTTTGCGGTCAGCTGCATCAACGCGCTGGCGCAGGGCCAGAAGGCGTGGGTGGAGGACGAGCGGCGGCGGCGGGAGCAGGGTCAGGTCAAGTCGGAGTGAGGGGCGGGTGCGCGCGTGCGCATGTGGGGCGTGCGCACGGGTGCGTTTGGATGTTGGGTTGTGGAGGTCCCCATTTCGGCCGCAGCCGAGGGTCAAGATCGGGCACTGCGCGAGCGCTTGCAGATAGGGATACGATTTCATGCGCCGCATTCTTTGGGCCCGGCGGCGGCCGGGTGGGTGGCTGGGCTGGCAACTTTGGGAGCAGAGGGTGAGAGATTGGAAGCGAGCGCCTGGCCCCGTTGACACCACGGCGGCCTCCGAAGCTCGCGCCCGCCGTTTTTCCAACGCCGATTGGAGTTTGCACATGGTTCTGCTGAGTTGGTGGGTGTCGGCCATGCTAGCGCTGTAACAGGGCGCACACGGCCCCTTGAGCAGGGCCTCCCCAATCAGCATCGAGCCCCTGGTTGCAGGGGCCAGGGGGTGGGAAGCGCGCGGACACTCCTCCCTCCTTCTGGCTGAGGAAAGCTGTTCCTGCGATGTCCGCGATGACTCAGGGCGGGGCGGGCGCACATCATCGCTTTATCAGCAGTGCAGAGCTTGAAACAGCTGTCTTGTGTTGCAAGGAGCTTGCCGGGCGGCCAACAGAACTTTTGAGTGTCAGCGGTTGGCGGCACCTTGTGCCTTGCCGGTAAGGCCCATCACAGCTGCCCCCATAGTGACCCCCGGCGACCCTGCGCCACCTGCATCATGCACGGGCGCAGCACGCAGCAACACGCGCCGCCACCCATGCCCAGCGTCCACGGCCCGCAGTTCTGCTGGCGTGTGCCACAACCCTGGTGTACACCAGTGGTGACCAGGCACGGGCGAGGCCCTTCCACGGGTCGCAGACAGCTGCATGCAAGGTTGGCCTGGGTACAGCTGCACCTATGAGCAGCTCTGAAGGGCCCAATGGCTGCCAGTGTAAGCCCTGACGAGGCTCCTGGGCCAGGCCGCCACACGCCGCACACGCAGCTAGGCATTGACAAGTTACACAGGCGTAGCGCCGGCTGGGGCTGCCCCCGCGCTTGGTGCGCCGGCCAGCAGACGCCGGGGACGGCAGGGGTCCACCGCTTGTTGAGGGGGCGGCCGTGCGGCTTCGATAAAGCCGGAAGTGCATAAGATCTTCAAAAGAGCTGCAGCTCCGACGTGTGTGTGCATGCGTGCATGCATGGTCGCGTGTGCGTGCGTGGGCCCACTGACTATTTGTGTGCAGCAACCGTGAGCTTTGCTGAGAACGGTTGTGTGCTCTGAACACATGCCCAAAGGCGGCGCCAACCTGCGACAAACCCAGCTAGCGAGCCGGAGAGAGCAGCTAGCGCCTCGGCGGCGCTCGATTCCGGCTTGAGCGCCAATGCGGGCACAGGCCGCGAGACGGGATGCGTCGCGCGGGGTGCGCGCAAGGCCGCGCGTGGGTGCAGGCGGTCTTGTTCTGTGCTGTTGACTGAGAATTCCGACGCCTGTGCGGCGCGCGGCGCGGCCGCCTGCTCTCTTGGCTCCGCCCATCCCCCCTTGCAAACAGCGAGCCGACAAATTCACTTCGCGCCACCGGCAACTCAGACGCCGCAGCTGAGGAAAGCGTGATCTGCCATGCAGGGCCTGGCGTCGTGTGCCTTTTTCAGTCGTTCTTGGCACAGCCCGGCTTCTTCACGATCACGGGCGGCAGCGGCCGCCGGTGGGAATCCCCCAGGCCACCCAAACCCGCGCCGCCGCCGCCACCCCCGCCGCCGCCGTGCCCGGCCGCGGCGCCCGCGCTCGGCGGCCGCGGCGGCGGCGCGCGCTGCTGCAGCACAACCG
>NW_014010596.1:0-7416 GCF_000611645.1 Monoraphidium neglectum
CTCGCCGCGCCGGCGCCCGCCGCGCCGGCGCCCGGGGGCGCCGGCGCGGCGCGGCTGGCGCCGCTGCGCGCGAGCGAGGTGGCGGTGGTCGCGGAGGGCTTTGGGGACGGCGTCCTGGGGCCACAGCGCCACTGGATTGTGAAGGTCCTGGAAATTGGGGCCCTGAACATCGCCGGATTCCTAGCGGTGTGTGCGATGCTGCCCCCGCCGCCACCGCAGCAGCAGCAGTAGCAGCGACAGCGGTGGCAGCAAATACGGCGGCAACCACAGCGGCGGCGGCGGCAGCAGCGAAGCGCGCCGCGCCTTGTTTTGGGTTGTGTGTTGCCGATCGGGTCCACCTCCTGGCACACTCAAACCGCAGGGGGATGCTTGCAGTGGATTAACTCTTGCCACCGGGAAGGGCGATCCGTGCTGAGGCCTCACGATTTGCGCCCAAGCCGCAGCCGCCCCACCGCGCGCTGGCCTGCCGCCGCGTCTCTGCACCCACACCCCGCAGGTGCAGCAGGTGGTGCGCAGCTTCCTCGACCGCACCCCAGTGACCCTGGTCAAGGTGACGCGCCAAACAGCAACCACCCTCTCCGCTCTGCCTGGCTGCGCGCCTGACCTGCGGCGCGTGTGCCCCTGCAGCCCCTGCCTTGCTGTGCGCCCGCCCTTCACCAACCGCCGCTCTGCCCGCGCGCCTGGTCGAACCCCGCCAGGTCCGCTGCGCGCTGCACGCCACGCGGGACGGCAGCTTGCGGCGGCGGCTGGGGGAGATGCGGGACCTGTCGACTGGGGGGCCTGAGGGCCTGTGGCTCATGCTGGAGGAGGCCGTCAACGAAATCAACAAGCGACACGTGAGAAAAAGGGGAGGAACAGGAGGGAGGGGAGAGGGATGGGAGAGAGTGGGGAGAGAAGGGATAGGGATGGGAGAGAGAGGGGAGAGGGATGGGAGAGAGAGGGGAGAGAGGGGAGAGAGGGGAGAGAGGGGGAGGAAAGGCTGTGAGGTCCGGCGCCTTGCCCAAGCTGCGTGCCGCCGGGCCGCGCCGCACGACGGCGCGGTGCGGGGCCGCCCGGGGCCGCGGCCGGCGGCGGCCCGGCCTCCCGGGCCGCGGCGGCCGGCGCATCGCACATGCGCGCGCGCATGCTGTGAACACTACAACGCCTCATTCATTGTGTGTGCAGGGCGCCCTGGCGTATGCGGAGGCGTCGGCGGAGTTCTTCAGGTCTCAGGCCTCAGCCATCGACGCGTTCAAGTGCGTCCGCCCCCGCTCGAGCCAAAACAGCTGCACCGGCGACGCGTGACGTGCATTGGAGCCTCTCCGCCGCAAGCCAGACGCCCACCACGCGCGGCGGCCAACACGCCCCCGCCGTTGCCCCTCGCGCCCCACGCCTGGCCCCGCTCGCCGCTGACTCCTCCCCCTCTCCCATGCTCCCGCGCCCCGGCCGCCTGCCCGGCCGCGTGGTGCAGGCGGCTGGCAGCTGAGGAGGCGGCGCGCGCGGGCGCTGAGGAGGCGGATCACGTAGTGGTGCGGCGCCCTGACCGCTGCGACCTGGTGTGGGAGAAGCCCGCGCCCTCGCACAACCCGCTGCGGTCGCTGTTCGGGGGTGCGCGTGCGCCCGCGCCGCCGAGCTGGATTGTCGGATGGATTTGCGGCGGGGGAGGGGGGGTCGAAGGTGCATGCAATCGCCTGCTCGAGGGCGGGTTCACTCGCTGTTCCATTGCATCCTCCATGACGTTATGCGTTCTAACGTACACACGCGCGTGCGCATGCACACACACACACACACACACGTGCGCGCAACCACGCCTGCGTCCTCAGGGAACCACGAGCAGGGCCCCCAGGAGATGGTGGTGGTGACGCTGGTGGTCACCGCGCGCGGCGTGCTGGACGTGCCGCCCGTGACCAACTGGCCCACGCTGCGCAAGGCGCTGCAGCAGGTGAGATACCGCCGTGGCTGCAAAGGGTGCCGAGGCAGCGCCGGTGAGGAATCCTCATCAGAGCGTCTTTAGCTGCCTCGACGCTGGCTGCGCGAACCGTGGGGGCCTCGTTTGCGCCCCTCCTCCATTTGCCCAAGCAAGGCAGCACAACATGCCACACTTTTCCCAGCACATGTGCGCACCCACGCAACTTTGCTTTGCCCTGAACACCCCCGCGCTCGTCGCGCCAGGTGTGCGGCGTGTCCCGCAGCTCCATCATGGCCATAGAGCTGCTGTGGGCGCCAAACAACCCCCAAGACTTCCTCTCGGCCGACGACGTCCGCGCGGGTGCGGCCGCTTTCGCAGCACGCGTGCACGATTAAAAAGCGGCCGGGGGCGCCGGCGCGGAGGCCCCCTGCTGATTGTGGTGGTGCTGCCGCATGTGCCAGCACTGCTCCTTGCCTTGTGCTGGCCCGCCTATGTGACTGTGTGCTTGCAGCCATCTGCTGGTGGCGGCGCTTCTCGATGAGATCACCAACCAGTCAGATCCGCGGCCAGCGCCTGCCTCCTGTGCAGCGACCCCCTCTGCTACAACCATCCTCACCTGCCTTCCCCCCCACCGCCCGTCCGCCTTCCACCCGTTCAACTGCCCATCCTCACCTGCGTTGCCCCCCACCGCCCGTCTGCCTTCCACCCGTTCAACTGCCCATCGTCATGCCAGATTACCCAGACCTCGTGGACCTCTCGACGGGCCGCCGCGTGGGCGGGGAGCCCTCCTCCGAGGCGCCATCAGGCACGGGCCAGGCTGCGCCGGCCGGCGCGGCGCCGTGAGCGGGGCCCGGGCGGCGTTTGTGGTTGACGCTGCCCATTGGTGGTGCGGCACGCTCTGCGTTATGCTCAATGGGGTTTTAGAGGCCAACGTCGGCCGGTTTGCAAGCGAACGAATGTGGCCAGTTTGATTTGCCTGTGGAGGGGGCTGACTGCGGCGGGACAGAGGAGGGGGGACGCGTTGGCACGTTACGCGCGTGCTTTTTCTGGGGGCGGATGGGTCAACCTGTGGGCTTTTTGCATGCCTTCGGCCGTCGCCTGGGAATAGCCCCTTGAGCGGATAGCCCCTTGAGGCCGGCGTTCAAGGAGGCGGCGCGTCTTCATTCCTCGGCCAACGCCGGCAAGGTTTGGCCTTGATTCCTTCACAGCATGCACGCTACGCGCTGGTTACTTCTAGACACTGCCATATGCAGTGCACAACTTCAGGTGCATGTGCCATCCCCTGCCTGGGAAAGGCAGTAGCGGCCAGGCATGTTCACACACTTGTGTAACAATGCCACGCAGGGCACGTCCTTCCAGCTCAGCCCCCGCGCCTGCAGCAGCACAGATTTCAACGACAAATTGCGGGTCTGGAGCACGCCGTGTTCTGACCACCCACATTTGCTGCACCGCGCGGCGCACGCCACCGTGCCACGCACTGCTGCCCGCGCCTGCAACAGTGCCCTGCCTGTCATCGACCTGTCTTGACGCAGCCCCACACCATCCGTGAATGCGCCCGATTCGCTTGATCCCCTTGCACGCGTATACCTGCTATAACATGCTGTGAGCAACACGGAACGCTGTTATCAACGAGCTTGCCTTGATCTCACATGCACTGCGGCACTTCACAAAATCCAAGGTGGAAGTTGATCCGCAGCGGTTTGGTTTGAAAGTCTTGCTGCCAATTTAGCCATATAGTTGTGGAGCCTACACTGATACACACCAATCTTTGACGGAATCATTCACGTTGAGCGAGAGTCCCAAACGACCAAAGCCTCAGTCGTCTCGTCCCGGAGATCATTCCGACGTGATCGCCAGCACGACATCATGGCCGAGAAGAAGAGTGAGTACACGATTGATCTGTGTCGTTTGTCTCGCACAGGCAGGGCAGCAGCCCGGTGCTGGCCCTGCCACGTCCCGTTGGGCGCATACTCATCGCATCACCGCTGCCGCCCGCCCCGCCTCTCGCAGCCGTTATCATCTTTGGCGCCACGGCAAGCGTTGCAGGCCGGCCGTATCCGTTTTGGGGTGGGAGGCGTACCAGGGGATCCTAGGAGCGTGGTCCCAATCACCCGGCGCCGCACGCACCTGCCGCACGCCCCATCCCCATGCATGCAGGGCACAGTGGGCCATGCGCTCACCAAGATGCTCAAGGAGGGCCACATGGGCATGAAGGACATCAAGGTGGGAGGATCACTTGGTGACACTGCAACCTTGGACGCAACTTGCACCACTTGACAGTGTGTCCTTGTCAGCGGCCAGTGCCCACTCGGGACAAACGAATTTGCATGTCGTCGGCATGCGCGCGCAGAGAGAGGGGAGGCACTGCGCCCGGGGCCCCGTGCCTCTGCCTGGCAGGCCCATGGGCTGATGGGTGCAACTGCATTCAAGAAGGCGATGAGCTTGGTTGATGCGTTTACACTTTACGGCCCCCTTGCCTTGCTGCCCATCCCACACATACTTGCCCTCATGCGTCCCCTACCCAAAACAATCTGAGCAGATTGTGGCTGTGGGCATCAAGGAGGACGAGTGCAAGAAGTGAGGGTGGATGCTGGGGCTGTGCACTCAGTGTATTGTCATGACTGGCAACCTGATTCCCCTGCTCATATCGACGTGACCTGTGAAGCATGCAAACACCAGGACGGGTGTTCATTTCTGTGACAACAACGCGCCTCAGATCCCAAGTGTTGATGCCCCTTTTGAACCTCAACCCCTCGAGCCAGCGCTGCTGCTGCTCTGTTATAGAAACCAACCCGCTTTTAATGGCTTGGCTGGCTTCCGTCCCCGCCCTCCTCTTCCCGCCCGCAGGTTTGAGAAGGAGATGGGGGTGCACACTATGTGAGGGCTTGCGCCTCGCGCTCTCAATATCCCATGCTGGATAATGAAATGGTGGTGTTGGTGGTGCTGAGCGATCAGTAACACACAGGGAATTGCATTAACCATTCTCGCTTCTCCTTTCAGTTATCTATCCGCAACATCATCAAATAATTCGGTTGCCCGCCGTCCAGGTGCAAGGATGCTTGCAATTTCAAGCAGGTGAGGGAAATGACGATGGAATGGGATGAAGCGCCAGAGCAGGGGCTGCATTGGGGCCTGTGGTGGGGCAGGGTAGTTCGGGGTTCTAGCGAGTGGGAGTCGTGGCAACTGCGTGCAAGGCGGTAGTGTCTTGTACAAGCCACAGGCAGCCCCAGCAGAGGCTTGCTGTGCAAGCTGACTGTCAGACAGTGGCTGTATGTCTAGACACGTCAACACAAGAACCGCTCCCCCCCTCGACCGCCACTCGCCATCCAGCACGCGTCGGGTGGCCTGCCATGCGCGCCGCTCGTCTGCCGTGTTCCCCATTCCTTACCATCGACTCCGCCCCTCTCCGCCCTTCGATCACCCCCCCCCCCCAGTGCCAGGAGGTCTTCGACATGCACAAGCAGGAGGGCATCCTCGGGGTGAGCCCGCCAGACGGCAGCTGGCACCAGGCAGCTGGCACCAGGCAGCTGGCACCAGGCAGCTGGCACCAGGCAGCTGGCACCAGGCAGCTGGCACCAGGCAGCTGGCGGCGGACCACAGGGCGGGGCCAGTGCAGGAGCTCACTCTCAGCGCGGCCTTCGGATAGGGATCCCATCGGGATGCCCGGGCGTCATGGAGCGCTTGGTTCCAGTCTGCTGGCCGTGCACACTGCCGTGCACCGCAGAGATCTTGGGGATGCGTGCCTTTGCTTGCTGAGGCCCATTCTTGCCCAATGCCGACTCGCTTACAAGGTGGTGGACACGATTGGCGACTTCGCATACAAGCCCATGGTGGGGTTGAGGCTGAGTGGGTGGGTTGGAGGGGGGCAGTGGGAGACAAGCAGATGCCATCAAGTTGTTGCTGCGATAACAGCTGCCCGCCCGTCCGCGCACTGCTCGAAAATTGGTGTCTGGACCGCCTCAACACCTGTGTTGTTGTCAATCCCACCCAGGCCGACATGACGGCTGATGACGTCATGAAGGTCGTGCAGGTGTGCAAGCGCGGGCACCAAGCCACACCAGCAAGGCTAGATCGCAGCCTCGCTGGGCCTGCCGATTGGATCCGCATGGACGTCCGCTTGATGTGTGGTGATTATCGCGTCCTGCTCCCACACATTGCTGGCGGCACACGCGCTTGATGCGTCTGCTTTCCGCTGTGCCCCACACACCGCCCTCTGCCTACTCCACCCCATGCACCCAGGCCAACCTGCCGTCGTCCTTCAACATCCTCAAGCTGGGGGCGCCCCTCCTGGCGGAGGCGGGCGGCGGCTCCATTGTCTGCGTCAGCGCCGCCGTGGTGCACCACGGTGCGGGCGCATGCGTGGCATTTACAATAGAGTTCCTCGTGCGAATCAGTGCATGTTGCCTGTCCGCAAATTTCCCTACCTTTCCTTGTCCCTGTCAAAAATGGGCTCGGTCCAGTACACCGCCGAGCTGCACCAATTTGCGAGCTGCCCCCACGCGTCGCTGGTGGCCATCAAAGCGGCATGCACTGTGGAGCACTGCCGCAGAGAACCGGTCTACTTGCCCACTCGATCGGTTTTCCAGTGCGAACACCCCACCTTTCCCCTCCACACGTGCACCTGCCATGCACACGCCCAGGCATGAAGCATCACGAGGCGTTCGCCTGCGCCAAGGGGGCCGTTGAGGGTGGGCGCGTGCTAGGGCCGCCGCATAAGGACGGGGGTGTGCTAGGGCCCCGCTCAGGAGTGCGCTGCAGCTGCATACTCTTGAACACGAGCAGGCTAGCCGTGACGTGGGCTGAAATCCTGGTGTGAGGTTTGCTCCTGCAAGCCGGCTCTGCCACAAAGCTTCCTTGCAATGAGCTAAGATCACTTACTCAATCCAAACAAAACGACCACTGGGCCCTCTTGCTTGCAACTACCGTTACAGCCCTGTGCCGCAACGCGGCGGCCTGCTACGGTGGGTTGGGCAAGGCAATCGGGCGAGGGGGCATTATGGGCAGAAGGGCGAGCCGCGCCCAGCTTGTGTGGCCGCGGTCGGTCATCAGCACAGTGTCCAGGCAGCTGTTCGCTTGAGGCATGCATGCCCCCCTCTATGGCCTAGACACAGTTTTTTTGCGCATGGCTTGCAACAATCTGACTGGCGCCTGTCCCGCCTCACCACCCCCTGCAGCCTGGAAGCAGGTCAGGATCAACTGCGTCGCGCCGGGTGAGCGTCGCGAGGCCCAGCCAGCGCGGTCCTGCACACAGGGTCGTACTGGACGCCTGCAAGCCTGCCGGATGCAGGCTGGCGCCGGCGGCGCCCCTGCAGTGGAGCTCCGCGAGCCCCCAAAGCCACGCATCCCGCCAGAAGCCCACCACCTGTCCGCGCGGGCGGCGCAGCCCCTCGTTCATCGACACTGGTGTTTACCGGGTGCTCTCCCCCCCCCCGAAAAAACATCCCAGGGCTGATCAAGTGCCCCGGCAGCTGCGAGCTGAGCATGGACCCTGAGATGGAGAAGGCCAGCAAGGAGGTGGGGGCCAGGGG
>NW_014010595.1:0-7394 GCF_000611645.1 Monoraphidium neglectum
GTTGGTGGGAACATGGTAGACCAGGTGACAAGACGGACAGACCGCGTAAAACACAACTTAACTACAGCGCGAGGACCTTCCTCAGCCCCTGCGGGCACAGTGGGTGAGGACACTTCCTCATGGTGGTGAGGACAGTGATTGTAACCCCCCAAGTGAGGGTTTAAATGCATTCCAGGGCTTTACCTTGGGCATCATTGGGTTTGTGTTGATGAGCAAGCACTTGTGGTCACATCCACTATGCCAACTTGGGCGCTGCACATGCCAGATTAGCCGCACACCAGTGCGTCGATGTGGGCGGCAGCTCGTTGACTCAACTGTAATGCTGCTGACAGGACTTGCTGGTCTTGCTTGTGCCTTCACATACAATGCCAATGTATGGCTGCGAACGCTTTGCAATGTGTGAAGATGGCTGGCCGCGGCTGGATGCACAGCCGGCTTCCTCCGCATTGCATCGACAGCACAGCCAGCTAGTGTGCCTTGCTTGTGAGTTGTGAGCTGCTTAGGGGGTGTGCCACTGAACATGTGCTGGAATTCTTCAGCACAATCCACAACGTCGCGTCTGCCAAGGGAGTCTCAGCTGCACGGCTCCAGTCTGCATATCCCCCGGGTGCGCTGCCACGGCGCAGCCACTTGCGCTGCTGTGCTGTGCTGTGTGTGTTGTGCTTACTGTATGCGTCAGTGGTTTTTCACAAGTCACAAGGCTGTGCAGCCTGCCCATTGCAGCGGCGAGGACTCTCGAGGCTTTGGCTCGCGACTCAAGTGCAGCAATGCACCTCCCCTTCTTTTAGAGTCTGTAGTGCCAAGCGTTAAGAGCTTCTTCATGCCAATTGAAACTCTGTGCTAGGTTTACAGGTCCCGACTAGGAAGATAATAGCACCAGTCCTTGCTGAGGTTGAAGCGTATGCAGGAAACTAAGTAGGGAAGCAAGCAAATAATCACCAAAACAGAGAAGGGTTGGGGTGCAGGCACAAGCCATGGGCACACAACACGAGCAGTCACCAAATGCAAAGGGGATAAAAAATTGACTCCATCCGTCTCATCACTACTCCACATGCTTGTTGCCCTCAAACGCTGCTACGCAAATGTCTACCCTCAGCCTACACCATTGGCGGCGGCTGCTGCGGCAGTGCCGCTGTTGTTGCTGCGCCCACCGGCCAGCCCCGCCGCACCACTGCCACCGCTTCCGCCCATTGTTGTCCACAGCTTCTTTTTGACATACTGTGGCAAAGCAGCGGGGATGCTCATCCGGTGCTCCTCCATGTCCCTGCAAAAAGCATAATGGGCAGATGTGGTGCTTCACACTGGGTCAAGACAAGTAATCAAACGGCGTGCCGCAATAGTGGGGATCCTCAGCTAAAACGATGCTGTTGTTGGACACGCAAGCACAAGGAACTACGGCACTGAGGCACAGCAACAGCACTCGTACCTGACCACTTGCTCCGCCGTCATCAGCTGCCTCCCAGACCCCGCTGCTGCCCGCTGCTGCACCGCCGCGACAAACTGCTTGATCTCGTGCCACCGCTTGCGCATGTCGGCGCCCCTCCGCCACGTGTGCTTTGGGTCCTCTGTGCTCGCCTCCAGCGCCTTGAGGGCCGGCTGCCCGGCAGCGCCCTGGTCGTACAGCGCCCACAGCTTGAGCAGCGTGGGAAGCGACTGCAGCTGCGGGAAGGGACGGATGGCACTTGCAATACCCCCCTTTGCGCAGGTTTGCCGCTGCGTCCCCTGCTGCCGCTGCTCTTGCTGCTGCTGCTGCTGCTGCCCCTGCTCCTGCTGAGCTGGATCTCTCACCAAACCCCCAGCCACGGCAGCAGGACCAAAGCCTATGTCGGCAGAAGCCGCTGCCAACTGCGCCAGAGGCATGGGTCCCCTGGCGCCAACGCCAAAGCCGCATGTGGCAGGGTCATCGAGCTGCGGCACCAGCGGCGGCTGCTGCAGCATGGCGCTGTATGCTGCGGGCGGCCCCATGACTGAAGAGAGGGATGAGAGCGGCACTGGGAACGGGCAGCCGGGGAGCATCACCATTCCTGCAGGTTGGGCGATAGGGCGCATGAAAGGGGAAGAGGCGGGGATGGTTGAGCTCAACTGCATGGCAGAAATTTATTAGCTTGATCATATCCAGGGTTTCACACACAAACCGTCCGTGCAGCAATTCAAGCTGCTGAGTTTTACTCACCAGGCGCGATGACTGGTGCGCCGTATGGCCCCAAGACAGGCCCATAGTGCAGCCCGGGCGCCATCCCTGCATACGATGAGGCGAACCCGGTGAGCCCGTGCGCTGGGGACGCCTGCCACCCCAGCGGCAGGCCTGCGCCAAAGGTGTGCTGGTAGTGTTGTTGGTGCTCTGCAAAGGCTGCATGTTGGCGAGCAGCAAAATGCTGCTGCTGCTGCTGCTGCTGCTGCGTGCGCGCTGCAGCCTGCTCTCCCCAGGGCTGCTGCTGCTGCTGGTGTTGCTGCTGCTCCCCCCAGTGCTGTTGCTGCTGCTGCTGCTGCTGCGTGTGCGCTGCAGCCTGCTCCGCCCAGTACCGCTGCTGCTGTTGCTGCTGCTGCTGCTGCTGCTGCTGCTGCTGCTGCTGCTGCATGTGCGTCTGCGCTGCAGCCTGCTCCCCCCAGGGCGGCTGCTGCTGCTGTTGCTGCTGCTCCCCCCAGTGCTGCTGCTGCTGCTGCTGCTGTTGCTGCTGCTCCCGCCAGTGCTGCTGTTGCTGTTGCTGCTGCATTTGCGTCTGCGCTGCAGCCTGCTCCCCCCAGGGCTGCTGCTGCTGCTGCTCCTCCTCCCAGTGCTGCTGCTGCTGCTGCTGCTGCCGCCGCCGCCGCCGCTGCTGCTGCTGCTGCTGCGACGACGGCAGCGGCTGGGGTGCTTGCTGGTGCGGCGGCGGCAGTTGTTGCTGCAGCTGCAAGGCGGTACCGCGCGCCCTGCGTGGCGTTCGGGGCTCGCCCTCCTCGCCCTCGCTGTCCATGTCGCCTGCAGCCTCATCGCCGTCAAACCCCTCGTCATGTGCAGCAGCATCTCTGCCCGCGTCAAGCTGCTGCTGGTCCATCCGCTGCAAAAGCTGCTCAGCCGAGTCGTGAGCCCGCTGCTCCTCCTCCTCTGCAGTGACAGGTGGCCCCATGCGCTGGCGGCCGCCGGTCCAGCCGCGTGGCAGGCAGCCGGAGGTGATGGCGCCCTCGATGCGCTGCAGCGCCAGCGCTGATCCAAGGGCTAATTCACGCGTGGAGCGAGGGCGGTACGGCTCAAACTTGCCCCCGTCCAGCAGCTTCTTGAACTGGGCCTCCTTCTCCCTAAGAAGTGAGTACGGCAAGCAAGTCAGGCGTCGAAGCCAGCCATGCAGAGTAAAACAAGTGACACACCATTGTCTAGAACGCATCAACAGCAACAGCATCATCTTTCATAAGAGTTTGTGCATTGCTGTTGCTGCCTGCCCTCCTAAATTTTGTCAGCTTTACCCAGCATGTGCCTCGATCACCCATTCTGTTGGCTGAAGGATACAACCTGTGCAGGTTCCGGCACAGTCTCCCAGGTGATTCCCCCCAATGCTCCCAGACAACAAAAGTGCCCCACTCCACACTGTACACATGCCATACAATATCCCAACCTGAACAGCTCAGACTCCCGCAGCAGCTGGTGAACCTTGTGGTCTGGGTACTTGGGTGCCAGCACGAGAGCGTCCTGCACAACCACAACGGCGAGGACCTCCAGTGCCGCAACCACACTGCGGTGGGAGGCCTTGGCCTTGGTGTCCAGCGCGGTGACGGCCTCCTTGAGGGGTGCCAGCCAGGGCATGATCTTGCTCACAAGGCTCTCCTCCACATCCGCCATGAAGCGGCTGTGCGCGTTAGGGGCAAGGGCGGGCAGGCGGGTGACGTTTGTGGTACGTGCGGCAATTACATGTGTTGCAACTCTGGCACCTTCGGTAGCGCAAAGTAATCAGTGTATGGGTTGAAGGTTTGCACAGCCCTTCTCTGACAACCACATGCCACTCTGTCCAACAGCGCACAAGGCGCTGGAAATTCAAGACCAGAGCACAACTCACGGGTGCCAGTACGTCTGAAAGTCCTTCTGAGCAGCGCGGGGCCAGTTCCCCATCGCCAGGAGGCCCTCTGGCTTGAAGAACATCAGGTAGGACTTGTACATGGCCGCATACAGCCACTTGCCAAAGCGCGCGATCACCTGCATCACCGAATGAGAGGTACACATGTGTGAAAGATGCGACGATATTCTGGCAGACTTTAAGCCGCAGCCGCAGGGCTTGGCGCATGCGAACTATTCCAAGGCCAATGGATGTCGTGGCACTCAACCTGCTTCACCCTGACTGATGGAAAAGCGCTCACCATGTCATCCACGCCGCGTGCGTCAAGCCGCTGGGCGCCTGCCACGCGAAAGGCGTGGGTCTTTTTGGCCACAGAGATGCCCACCGCCAGAAACGCAGCCAGCACACTGGCGTGCAGCTGCGCGTACGAGATTGGCTGCTGCGGGTTGCTCCCCTGGAAGAGGGCGGTCCTGTTCCAGGCGTCCTCGTCGTCCGGCATGGGGAAGGGCTCCTTGCCGATCGTAAACCTGCTCACCAAGTCGTACCCCAGTGACCGCTGCATGCACTCCAGCGGGTCCTGCGCCCTGATCGCGCCGCAGTAGGCCAGGCGGCCGTTGCTCTGCGTCTTGCCGTTCTTCGTGACGATGGGCAGAAGGTTGCAGGTGGAGGGCCCTGCGCATTTTTCAGCACAGATTGTTGCGATGCTCCATGTAGAGCAAGATGATACACAATTGCTTGCAGTGTGAGGGTGTGCCAATCAGTCTTCGTGTTGCACTCGGTGTTGGTCGGCCGCCTTGGCTCCACTTTCCACCAAAGTGCCCTACCCTGACACCATAATGACGGAGGCGCCCCAGTCCTCACACCTCAGCACCGCTATCTAGAAACCTGGAAGGCTGACTTGCCAATTTGATTTCCTGTCACGGGCTCAAACTCTGACACCCGCCCGCTAAGCAGGGCCCCAAGCAGCTTACCAATTGCCTCAATGACGCGGGGCTTGACGAGGTCGCATGTGTAGAAGCGCCTCGCATCGTCCGAGCGGCCCACTGAGCTGAACTGGGAAGTGAAGACGGCCTGGTTGCGGTCCGAGGCGGCCGTGCCGCACCGCATCATGTTGTGCAGCAGCTCATGGTACTGCACCTCGGAGAACGTGTCCTCGCACGTGCCATCCTTCAAGGGGCATTGGAACGCACAGAAGAGCGGCGGGGCCATACATCGGTCAGCATATTCCAGGGTTGCATGGTATGGCATGAAGGACGTTGAGAGTGATGGTGATGCTAAGGCATCAGGTAAGTGAGTGTGGGGGTGGCCGCCCCGCCCCAATTCACTGGTGTAGCAGATTGCAAGGCAGTACTTAGCAGTGTGCAGGGCTATGTTGGGTTGCAGCTGGGCAATCACGCAGCGGAGCCAAGCGCGCTCAACGCCGCAACCAAAGCTCACCTGGGCGTCGCCGTCCTTGTAGCTGCGGTCGCCCTTCTTGCTGATCCCAGCTTTGATGCTATCAAGCTTGGTCTTGTAGGCGAGCTGGTCAGTCAGCCTACCCATCCCAATCTGCTGGTGGCCATCGCCAGTCTCCAGCAGCTGCCGGCTGTGCATCGCCTGCAGCGCTGAATGAATGCCCTCCACCAGCGCCCTGGTCTGAGAGGAGCCGGAACAACGGATGCAGAGCAAGAATCAGCAATGGAGGGTGTGTTGAATTGAGATTGCAGCTGTGTGCATATATAGGGCATGGATGGCAGGGGACTTCAAGCTGCAGATAGCTACTTGTAACAGGGGTTTTAGTGTCGAGCAGCCCCGCTCCTGCCCTAAGATGCAATGCTCCCACCAGATGCTCCTTCTTCCGAGCATACTCCATGCCGGGCATCCCCTTGCCAATCCACGTAATGTAGCGGACAGCCAGCCCCAGCCCCGCGCTGCCCAGCAGGTTGTCGTCAAGCGGCACCGCCCGCTCAGCACCCTTCTCGTCGTTCTTGAGGAAGTGCTAGGGTGAGAAAATTCAGGTTGGCGAGCGACGTGTAATGGTTCATCAGGCATTTGATTTGGTGCATGCACTTACGAAAGGGGGGCAGAGGGGGTGGGCGGCAGGGGAGTGGCAGAGGGGTGCGCGCGTGTGTACGCGCATACGCATCCGCTCACATTCAAGCCAGCAAGTACGGCCTTTTCCCAAATCTTGCACGGCCGGCTCACGTGAAACTTGGCATCATGGGAGCTGTACGTCCTGATGGACGCGGCACGCTTGATCCCCTTGGACTCGTGGGCAATATCCCCCAGCTCAGCCGCCGTCAGGACACTGTTGTATGTGGAGGCCGGGGGGATGGAGCTGACAGGATTGACGCACTGGGGGTGTGAGGTGCTGCTGATGGGCCTGCGGCAGTTGGCCCATGATCACGCTTGTAGGGCGGTGTTCTTGCGCAGGCTCATCACACGTCCAAATTTGAATGTGCCAACGCCAACACACAGCAAGCAACACCCATGACCTTGCACCCAAGCAGCCTGTGCCGTAACCCACCCTGCAACCTCTAGCTGCTGCTGCTCCTGCCCCTGCCCCTCGGGCTGTGCGCGCTGTCTGCGCCCGCCGTGCCCTGGCGCCGAGGAGGCGAGGGCAGCAGCTGATGAGCGCTGCTGGGGGCGGCGCGGCCGTGACGCGCCCACCCCTGCCTCCTCCTCCTCCGCCTCCTCCTCGTCCTCCTCTTCCTCAAAGTCCTCTGATTTTTCTGGCCCCTCCTCGCTCTCCTCCTCCTCCCCGTCGCTGCTGCGCCAGTCAGCGTCGCTGTTGTCGTCCCTGCGGCGCCGCTTGGCGCCGAGTTTGGCGGCACTCAGCGGCTGTCCATGCCGGCGCGGCACGAAGCTGGCCCTAGTGGGCTGACCCACACGGATTACTTTCGCGCCCTGGCCCTCAAGCGCTTTTTTAGAAGGCTGGCGCGATCGACGCGGACGATCGGGAGCGGGCGCAACGCACGGCAGCCTGTTCGCCATGTTGTGCCGGGATTATTCTTAAAGATTGATACGGGAATCGTGTATATGAAGCGTTCGAACGGTATATTGCACGATGAAGTGTGCACGGCAGGTTGGTAAGTTGGCGGGTGGTGCGCGGTGCCGGCGCGCGGGTGAGGAAGGCAACTGGTCACCTCAGGGGGCTTGTAAGTATACAAAAACTATATTTCGCCCGGGGGCGGCGACATCAGGGCCGCAGAACCGAACCTGGGGCATGTTATGCGCTGGATATGCACATATCTCAGCCTGAGGACGCTGCGGCGTCCTCGCCCACTGCGCAAGGACGCCCCCCGCCGTCCTCGCGCCATGAGTTATGGGTTACATAACATGAACACAACGCCATGAAACCAGCAAGCCTCGCTGCGCTCAGCGCCCCCC
>NW_014010594.1:2933-7881 GCF_000611645.1 Monoraphidium neglectum
CGAGCTGGGACCCCGTCACAGGCAGGCGCCCGCCAGCGCAGTGGCGGCCCGCGCCTTCCCATTGGGGCCAGACAACCTCAAAACACAAACTTTCTGCCTCATCACGACCACCTCACCCTTCGTTGACCCTGGTGGCGGTGCGCCCGTCCCAATCGGCTGTCTGTCCTGCAAAACAACTGTCCCTCCGCAGCCCCTCTTGCCTCACAACCTCACACCCCCGCTCTCAAACCCCTCCCGCCAGGCCCTGCCGCCCACCAGTGCAGAGCCCATCCCGCCGGGCGCCCCCCGCCCCCCATGGATGATAGGCACGGCGCACACCCTTGAGCCGGACAGCCCCTCACCCTTCCTGGACCTGGGACAGATCGCCCCTGGCACCACCCAGTTTGCAGTCGACGCCGGATGTTACAGGTGCGGGGGCTTCGCGCTGCGAGCGTCTCATGTGGTGATGACGCGCGCCCTTGCTGACATTGTGGGTGGGGCTGGCGCGTTCATGGAACAGTGGGGGTTGTTGACCGTGCTCGTAGCTTTGACGGCAGCAGTGCGGCCCTCAGCTGTCGTCGTGCACGGCAGCACATGTGCACGCGCAAGTGGTTGCGTGTGTGCATGTGCGTGTGTGTGTGTGCATGCGAGTGTGCATGCATGCGTTCGTGTGCACACAGAGGGCGCATGCGTGCCAGCGAGCCCATGAATGTGTGCATGCGCATGCTCGTGGCACATGCGTATACGAGAGTGCACGCATGTGGACGCACGTGTGCATGCGGGAACGCAACTGTGTGTTAATACATGCATGCATGCGGAAAGCGAATTGTTGCACGACATTGTCTCCTCAACACCATGGCCCCTTTCTCACGACAATCGCGCCGCACTCGACGGCGCCGCGCCCGCGCGGCCCCCAGGGCGCCAGCCTCGGCGCACACCACGGCCGCGACCGACTTCCTCCTGATCCGCACCGCCGGCAGCGCGGCGCTGCAGCTGCGCGAGATCACGGGCACCGTCCTGGTGGGGCAGCAGCACCCCGCGGCGCCGGTGTGGGCGCCGGGGTCGCAGGATGCGGTGCGCTTCGAAGAGAGCCGGCTGCAGGTGCGCGCCGGGCAGTCTTGGGGCGATGCACTGCAGCCGACACCAGCACAGCAAGGAGCCTTGAACGCGCTGCCCGCAAATCTCCCTTCTGGTCGATTAATGAATTCGGTTGTTGTGGCCGAGGGCATCTGAAAATGGTGTGCTTAAGCCACGGGCATTTGGATTTGCAGCCTTCAGCCTGCCTCACCACGCGCGCACACGCACTTGCCATCGCCTTCGCCCCCGCCGCCGCCCCGCCCAGGCGTACGTGCGTCGGTCGCTCATCAACGCGCAGCAGCGGCTGGAGAAGCGGGCAGACGCGTCCGGTGAGGCCCGCGTGGCACAGGCAGCCAGCCCTGGCGTCCGCGCTGGGGCCTTCGGCTGCCCCCAAAGGACTGAGCACCGCCGTCCCACGCGCCCACATCCCTAATCGCCCGGGGGCATGGCCCTTGCCCAAGCCCCGTGGCCGGCGCTGTTGACTCTGCCTCGTGCACTGCCAGTGGGCTGTCAGCCCCGTGCTCACGCCAGCTCCCCCCCTGCTGCGTTGGCGCGCCTCTTGACGCCCATGGCGTCCAGGCGTGCCCCCGCAGGCCACCGTGAGCCTGGCTGAGCTGATCAGCAAGTTCTCCAGGACCGGCCTCAGCAAGGAGGGAGCCATTCAGAAGCTGCTCACCGAGGAGTGAGGCAGCAGTCTCTTGCTGGGCTGCCTTTGTCCTGCTCCGGGGCTCTGGAGGGCACTTGGACAAATCTAAATTGCAGCAATCAGTGGGGCAATTGTAGGCTTGCCTGTGCGCAGTGCGCTTTGGAGGGTGGTGAGGTTTGGTTTTTGACAACTGCCTCACATATTCTGGCTGGAGGAGGGGGTTGTTGGCAACGGATTGACGCCCTCCGCCACCCCACGCCCGCCGCCGCCGACCCGCAGCTGCGAGTGCGTGCCTGTGGGCGCCCCGGCGGAGGGGCTGTACGCGCTGCGGCCTGACGCCAAGCAGCTGTCAGAGGCAGAGCTGCGCAAGCTGGTGAGCGCACGCGTGCGCGCACTCGCCACCCAGCGCCCTCATCCCCGCCTCATTCCTGCTCGCACACACCCACCCGCCTCCCCGCACTTCCTGCTGGCGGGCTGGCTGCTCTGTGTGGTGTCATGTCACGGCGCTGGCCGGCACCCCTGCTAATGCAAATGCTTTGGCTCCATACCTTCCCCCCACCCCGGAGTAATCAGGCACACCTCCTCGGCGACACCCTCGCCTTGAAAGACCCCAACACTTACAAATCTATACCACCCCTACCTCCCACCCCTTCTCTACATATCACCATACCTCGCCCCTGCTGTACACACACACACACACACACACACACATACACACACACACACCTGCCAGTTCCCATTTCACTGATGATCCCCTCCATGCTCCAACCTTCCACCCCAATCACCCATGACAGGTGACCCCTGAGCTGTGCGCGCGCTACGAGGCGCTCCTGGCCGGCATTGGATTCCGCAACAGCATGGGCCTCAACGTGGGGGCGCTGGCGGAGATGGAGGCCATTCGCGAGAGTGAGCTTCGCTACGTGGTGGGGGCAGAGGGCCGGGGGCCGTTCAAGGGGAGCGCAGGCTCTTTCGCGGCGCCTCGGGTAAAAAAGTTAGGCGTGGATGCAGAGGTTGCGCCGGAGGGACAGGCGCTTTCTGGGGGTCCATGGCAGGGCAGCACGCTTTGCTAAAAAAGTGGCTGGGTCAGGCCCTGGCGACTGGCGCCGAGCGACCTTGTGCCTTATCTTCATCCTCCCTCGCCGTTCACCGGCGGCGTCCCGTCTTCAACGACCGCCTTGCCGGGGCCGCGCCTCGCAGAGGCGCCGGAGCGGCTGGGGGTGGCCCTGGAGCAGCTGCCGCTGCACTCTGAGGGGCGGCAGGCGGCCGCAATCGTTGAGATGGCCCTGGTGGTGGGTTGGGGGGCAGGGGGCTGAGGGCATGGTTTGCGGGGACATGGGCATGTCACCGTCAGCACAGCGATGGAGGTGCACGTGGGGGCCCACCCTGAGGTGGTCGCGTGCATGGCGTTTTGGTGCGCAAGGCCTGCCGCAGATTGCATGCCGCGTGCAGGTTGGCGACAGCAGTTAGAAGAGTTGATTCGCGGCTGCCCCGTTGCGCGGCTGCCGACTCAGATTGCAAAACATGCACATGCGCATGCACAGGCGCGTGCGCACGTTCATGCATGCATGCGTACACGCGCACGCATGTGTGCGCTCACCCACGCACGCACGCGCGCGCATACACACACACACACTTACACACACACACAAATACACACCCCCAGGCCGCCCCCTGGCACCTGTCTGAGGCTTACCAGCACGTGCTGCGCGAGGGCCGCCCCGGCATGCTGCTGGCCCTCACCGGCATTGGGGATCCCACTGGACGCGGCAGGTGCGGCACCTGACAGGCGTTCCAGCAAGCAGGGCAAGGGGGCAGGGCTGGTCCTCCTGGCTGATAGTGCAGTGGTCGGCTGCGTTTACCGGCGCTTGTCGGAGCGTGTGTGGCTGCGAGTCCATCCATCCATATCGTGGTTTGGCTGGCGGGCGGAGGTTTAGCTGGGACACACTACTGCGCCCTGACTGCGTTTTGGTACCGCACTGTGTTGCCCCAAAGCCGCCGCTCGGACCCCCACCAAACACGTCCACCAGGCAATTCGTCACCCTGCGCCCGCTGCGCATCCGCCCCTCCTCACCCATCGCTGTCTGCCTCCCCCTTGTCCCTGCACACCACCCCTCTCATGCACGCGCCGCGCGCGCACACCCTCTCGACTTTGGCCACAGGGGCTTCAGCTTTGTGCGTGAAGACGCGCGGCGGCTGGCCAGGGAGGAGGCCAAGCCTGCAGAGGGGCTGGCGCGGCGCGAGGACGGGACCATCACGGGTGCGTGCGGCGGGCCAGGGGAGCTGCCTCGCCGGCTGGGCCGGCCGGCCTGCCAGCCGCGTTGCGCGCTCGAGCGGACCTGAAGTGATCCTAGGGCAATAGGCGGGGTCGAGGGCGAGGAGGGTGCACATGCAGAAGAACATGATGCCAATGCCTTGTCGGCACCTAGCGCCGCTGGCGCCTACCTGCCCTCGCACGGCCCTGGGCGCCTACTCAACACAGAGCCCAAACATACCCCAAATTGTGTGCCCAATCCCTTACCCCACAGGCACCGATGCGGACCTGCGCAAGCTGCCCCACGCGCGCGCGGGCGAGCTGCTGCGCACCAAGTTCAACATGAGCGCCGAGGAGGTGGACGCGCTGGGCCGCTGGGCGCGCATCGATGCCATCCGCACCAAGTGCAGGTGTGTGTGTGTGTGTGTTTGTGGCGGGGGGGGTATTTCTTGCTTGGTTTTTGGCGTCTCGCAATTCGTTTGTTTGCAGGCATTGTTTGTATGAGAGTGAGTGTGAGCATGCGTGTGTGTGTTTGTCGTATTGTGTGTGTGTGTGTGTGTGTGTGGTTGTGGGTGTGTGCGTGTTTGCGTACGCGCGTGCTTGCGTGTGGAGTGGGGACAGCTTTGGGGGTGACACCGGCATGGCCGCTCTCGGATGCACGCCGCACGTCCACGGCACAAGCCTCACGCCACGTATCCCTCCTCGAGCCTCCCGCAGACCCTCGCGCCTTGCCGATGCAACAAACCCGCCCATCCGCAACTAACCACGACACCAGGGACGCCCAGTTTGCAGAAATGGTGGCAGCGGACCCTGAGCTGTCGCAGTACGTGAGGGGTGTGAGGGTGAAGCACGCGGAGCAGCAGGCCAAGCTGAGGTACGACGCCGTCAAGATATTCCAGGCACAGGTGCGGGTGACACGGCGGGGGGGAGGGCTGCGGATGTGTGTTTGTGTGTGTATGTGTGTGTGTGTGTGTGTGTGTGTGTGTGTGTGTGTG
>NW_014010593.1:0-7388 GCF_000611645.1 Monoraphidium neglectum
GTCAACAGAGGCGCGCTTCGAGCTTTTCCTGACGATTATGCGGGCACGGCCCCTGACGGCGGCGCGTGAGGACGTGCCAGAGTCCGAGGTTGTGGACTTCGCAGTCGAGCTGCTGCGCGCTGCAGAGCACTGCCCAGAGCGCGATGCGGGCACAATCCTGAGCGGCCCGTGGCTGGGGTGGCAGTCGGGCTCCGACCTCGCCCCGGCCCCGCTGCGCAAGGCCGACCCCGGCGCGCCCGCGCCGTCCGCGCACGCGGCGCTGCGCGCGCCGGCCGGCGCGGGCGGCGTCGTCGTGGCGCGCGTGCGGGCGCTGATGCAAAGGATGGCGGCGGCGCCCAGGGACGAGCCGCCGCCGTGGGGGGCGCGGGTGGTGACGAAGCGGACGTGCAAGCTTGTGGCGCAGGCCGGCGGCGGGGACATTGGAATGACCTGGGGCGCCTATAAATGGGCTGTCCGGTCGGGGGAAACAGTGCCGCCGCAGCAGGGCGCAGTCGGGGTTGCCGGGGACAACGAAGAGTGGGAGGAGTCGGACGCGGTTGTGGGATAGGCGATTCACAGGCTGGGGGTGACGGACGCGCTGACGGCGCGGCTGGGCAAAGGCGACGCGTGGGGGAGGCTTGTTGGTCTCAAGCACCACGCGGCTGTCGCATGCGGTGGTTGCGGCATGCTGCGGCACTGCTGCACTTTGGAGTTCTCGTATCAAGCGCTGTGACGTGTCTTCTCGGTTGTGCAACGGCCTGCTGTTGGGTGCTTGCTGGAGGGGGACAGGCACTGTTGCCCACGGTTCAGCTGGAGTGACACTGGGTGACCCTTAGCCTCCCCGCCTGGGGCGTCCTCATGCGGTTGCGTTGCGGGCTTTTTTTGGCTTTGTTCTGGCTCTGTGCGGCGCCCGCACAGCAGCAGTGTCATGTCGTTTCTTCCCACCCTTCCCAGCCCATGGGGGAAGGGCAGGCGCCGCTCTTCGCGCCGCATCGTTTTGTGCACTTTGTGTACAGGCGGAGCGGCGGCCGCGCGCCTGACTTAGGGCGGGCATTGAGTTGCCCCATTTTAACCCCAGAACCTTCGATGTAACATATACACGGCATCCGTCACCGCTCAGCGGTCTCACCCCAAAACATAGCATGCACGCCAAGGATGGCAGAGCCACGCAGCACCACGTCACCCCTGCCCACCGGGCGTGCAACCTGCCAACCCGTTGCGCAGGGCATGGCAGAGGGTTTACACTGACAATGGGACAATGCAGCGGCCCTCGCGTCGGGACATTGCAGACCAGGGCGGGCCGCACAGTCAGCGCTGCTGCGCGCCACCCTGCCACAGCGAGCAGCACACCATGAACAACCGTGCATTCGACCAGCTCCCAAAAATGGCAGCGGGCTGTGCGGCCGTCACGAACGGCGCCCAGCCCGCGCGCAACGCAGGGCAGCTGCGGAACTAGAGCTTTCAGCGGCCCTTGAACCTGCAGCCTTCACCGCCAGCTGCGGCCCTTAAGCGAGCACCTCGCCGCCTCTTCCCGCTGAAGCCAAGCGTGCCATCTCGCAGACTGAAACGGCAGCAGTGTCGAGAGCGCGCCGATCGCAGCTAGCAGGGTGGCCGTGCGGGGGGATCGGGCACCCCAGACCTCACTTGGCGAAGAAAGTAGAGGCGATCTTGATGCAGGTGCCAGCCAGACCAAACAGGCCAATGTACCCAATCAGGGTCTGCGTGGGTTTTTGGGGAAGTGGATGGCGAGGGAGGGGAGGGGGAGCGGGCATGCTTGAGACGGCGGTGGGACGAGTGAGCTGGCGGGGCGGAGCGAAAGAAGGCTTGGGGGCGGGGACGCGGGGACGCGGGTGATGACGCGATAGTCAATGCACAGGTTGGAGCCAGGGAAAAAACTACCGCCCACACGCCCGAACAGCGCCACAGGGGGGGAAGGAGGGCGGTGGCCGGCCTGGCTCACCCCCACGTTGACGCGCTTGGTGGGGTCACCGGAGCTGTAGCCCTCAAAGTAGGCGATGCGTCCCAGCAGGTAGGCCGCACCAAACGCGGACGCCGTCAGGGGGTGCTGCGCGGGACGAGCGAGAGGGCCAGGGGTGTGGTGGGGCGCCGCATGTGGGGCCAGACGCAAAGCCCTACTTTGGGTGTCAAGGAAGCAAAACAACGGAGGGGGCTCCCAAAGGTTGTAAAGTTGACCCGGGGTCTGGCGTGGCCCCTTTAGACGCGCTGCTCCGACGCCCTCAAAACTCGCCGGGACCCAAGGTGTCCGCACCCAAACAGTGCAGCCGAGAGCGCGCCTGCGCCTGCGCCTACGCCGCGCGGCTACCTCCGTTACATAGGGAGGACGGCCGGCGCGGGGCGCAGCAGCGGCGGCGGTGCTGCTCCCACCTTGAGTCCGGCGATGGTGAGCAGGCCCAGGAACGTGGGCAGGTTCTCCAGGCTGTTCTGGTGGCCGCGCTGCACGCAGTTGAACGCCGTCCGGTTGGCCTCGTTGGGGCAGTTGTCCTGGTGGTTGCGGTGTGGGATTGGGGAGGGGGGGGCGGGTGAGGTGGCTCAGGTAGCGGGGTTGATGGGAACAGGCATGTGTAGGGTCGCAGCTACACTGAGCGCCAGAGATGCAGCGCTGATGGAGAAAGGCGCTCCGGCAAGCGCCCGCACCCTATCCCCCTCCGCTCGGTACTGCAAGGGCCGCGCTGGGGTAATCGCCCTGGGGGGGGGCGGGGCGGCCACACGGCTGCCGGCCCCACCTTGTCGGCGTAGAGGGCGGGGTACTTGACCTCGTACTTCTTGCGTGCCTTGACGACCTGATATTTATTTGTGATGCAAGTTGCAGGCGGGCCGTGAGGGTGTCGGCCGCGGCCGTGAGGGTGCCGCAGCTCATGGCATTTGACGTGATGCGGCCAACCTGCAGCACGTGCTGGTCTGGGCGAGGTCACAACCACACGCGGCCGAATGCGTGGCCGGCGCAGCGCTCCTGCGCCCACGCAGCACGATTAATGGGTCACAAGGCTTGATAGAGTGACGTCAAGGGTGGGCTGGTCCCACGTTCGAAGCGCCCACCTTCGTGGCCATGTAGATGTGGTGGCTGCGAAAGAAGGGGAGGGGGAGCAGGAGGCTCGGATGCATGCGCCACCGCGGGGATGCTCAGTGGGCGGGGCGTGCATGGCGCGCGCGTCAACCAGCGCCGCATTCCCGGCCAACTTTGCGCGCCGCGCAGGCACTCACACAACAAATGACGCCACTGCCGTGCCCGCCACCAGCCCAAACTCCTTGGGGACCTGCACGGCGGTCCGCGGCGGGCGGATGAGGTGGAGCGCCAGGGTGGTGCCACCGCAAGTGTACCAATACAAGGTTCTGATATGCCGTCATGGAAACTGTTAGGGTAATGATCGCACTGCAGACCTCCATGTTGCAGCAGCACGCGTTGTCGCGGATGATCTACAGGTGTGATCTGAGAGCACCTGATGCGCGTATGGGTTTCAACTGGCAGTGAACACGAGATAGCAACATCGTAAATTCAACGGTGGCCCTCTCGTTCCAATGTGCTGCCCTGGTGCTGTCGATGCGAGAGTCACGATGACGAACCCCAGTTTTTGGCTGGGTGGTCATCCCCAGCAGGTGTTATGACGTAAATCCGACGTGCACAATTTTTGGTCTCCTAGACAATGTGCAGGAGCACTTTCATTGATGGGCGAGGCAGTGGACTGTGGACACGAAGATGCTGATGAGCAAGCCCCGGACACGCCTGGACACAACACCCATGCAAAGTGCCTGCCTGTGATGGAGGCACTTTGGTTGCACAGAGACAACCTTTCAGATGTTGCTGCCTGCATGATCAGAGGTGTTTCATATGAAGAGCAAGATACAGCTTTACAAATTCAGCTGGACATGCCTCCAGACGCTGAACCCTGCTGCATCACGCCTTGCCCTTCGTCTCGAGGGCCGCTATCTGGCGCTCCAAAACTTGGGAGGCCAGTGTCGTCTGCGGGTGTGTGCAAGAGCGTGCGGCGCACTGTGTCAGCGAGGCGATGGAGCTTGGTTTTTTAATTAAGCCGTTTCAACAAAAAGCAGGACCAACACCAGCAGTCCGTCTCCCCCCCCCTGCCCAAAGGGCGGGCGTGCGCTCGTTGCATGCCGTCCCAACCACCCACCGCGAGCAGCTGCCGCTTTTTTCGCAGCTCCTCCTTGATGGCCTCTGCCTCTGCATCCAACACTGCCTTGCGTGCCACCATGGCAGCAACAGTCTCCTTCTCCTGGCGCGCCTGGGCTGCACGCTGCTTCTCGGCGCGCTCCTCCGCAAGCTGCAGTGCCCGCGCCACCGCCGGCGGCGGCACCAAAGACGGAGGGGCGCCGTTGGCGCCTGGAAAGGTGCTGGCCGGTGGTTTCTGGCGCCCCTGCGGCTGCTGCGGCAGGGGCGGCTCGTCGGGGCCACCACACGGGAGAACAAATGTAGCCACCCGGGCACGCGCGTTTGCCCGCGCCGCCTCACGCCCCGCTTTGACTGACTGGATCATCGCTGCTGCGCTCGAGGGCGCAGTGCCCCCTGGCGGCAAGGCCACGCTGCGAGGCCTCTTGCCCACAGGCTGCTGCTGACCCTCCTTCCCACTCGAAACGGCACTTGCGGCGGCCGGCGCAGCCGCGCCGCCGTTGACGCCGCTCGGATGTTGCGACTGTGCCGCTGACACGCGGCTCTTGCCGCCGAGCCTGCTGCCCGCCGCCGACCCCACCGTAACGGCCTGCAGCTGCTGGTGCCGCTGCAGCACGTCCGCTGTCAGCCGGCTGCTGGCGCAGCAGCTGCCCCCGCCTGAGCCAGGACCCTCCAGCTCTGCGCCGGACACTCCCGAGCCCCGGCCCACGGTGGAGTGGGCGCCAGCGCCGCCGCCATGACGTGCCATGGACAGGTCGGAGCGTGCTGCTGCCGACCCTATGGCGCCACTGCATGCACTGGTGCCTCCGCTGCCCGTGCTCTTGAAAGTGAACACAAACTCTATGAGGTCCCCTTGGATGGACAGCGTGCCGGGCCCGAGGTCGAGCGCGACTGCGCGGCCCGCCTGGGCTGCAGAGTGCAGCTGCTGCGTCAGGAGCTTCAGAGCCAGGGCCACGCCGGCCTTACTGAGCGCGCCCCCAGTGTACCTGTCGCCTCGACAATTGGATTGCAACGGCCAGGGGGCCTGATTATGATTATCAGTAAAGCAAGAGGTACTTGTGCGTCAGGCAAGTAATAACAAGTCACTTGTTTATGTTGTGAAGGCAGAGTGAGTACAGGACAGGGTTGAGCGTGTGAGCAAGCGCACGCACAGCAGGTGCACGTGCAACACACTCATATACGCGTGAAGCAGACGCTGCGTGGCCCTCCCATAAGCAAGGCTGCTACAGGTGAGGCAGGCAAACCCGGGTCCCGGCGCGAGACCCACCGCAGGGCCAGTTGGGTGTGGTTGACCTCCTCCACCACGCTGCATGCTGCGGCCGCCCCCAAGCCTCGCGCCACACCGCGCCCCAGCCGCAGTGCGAGCCCGCGCGTCAGACCGTCAGACGCCTCAAATACGAGCTGCTGCCGCTCCTGCGCATGCGGCCCCGTGCCTGTGGACGTGCTGCTGGTAATAAAGACAAGACGGCCAATGTGGTGGATGCTGACACCTCGACCTGCGCCCAACTGCGCTAGGACAAATCTCTGCAGGGCGCGCAGCACCGTGCGAAGTGCGTGCGGCGGCAAGCCGTTCTGCTCCGCCAGCGCCTCATCTTCTGCGCTGACTAGCTGCATGGTGTACAATACTTGATCAGGTAAACGACACAGGCCCGCACGGCTGCAATTGGTAAATTCTTTGACGGCTTTGACCGCGTTTTCACCTTTCCTGGCCGAGGTGCAAGCGCAATGTCACGAAGCCTGGAAGCAGGCAGAAACACTTCAACGCGAAAGTCATTGGATTGCAGTGCGTGATTGGTGGGTATCACATCTGGTGGAATCGGACAGGGTGTGCAACGCACACCCAGCATGCAAGCGTCCAATCATCCATACGAGCTACAACAGCGTGTTGCCGCAATCCGGAATCAAAATCATTCACATACAAAGTGAATTGTCCTCGTCGCGCATATTGCACGGTGCAGTGCGCACGAGATCGTGCGCCCCGGCGCGGCCCCCCTGCTGGGGGCATCCCATCGTCAGAGGACATGATGGTCGCAGAGATGCGCCACGTCGCTCAGCCCGCCTCAGACCCCGCGCTGAAGGGCAGGCTCGCACGGGGAACGAACAGCTTTTCATTCGCATACTCCAGCTGCAGCAAAGGCAATGGCGATGGAGCGCTGGCACAGGTGGGTATCTTGCTTTTGCAACGCGCAGCATCACCTCCTCGCTGTGTGGACAGTTGCCGCTGCCCCGCGGCCGCACCGCGCCCCGGTGTCACCCCTTTCGTCATCCGAGGTAAATCGTGCTGTGGCTCTCGCAGGTGTGGATGCTGGATGACCAGCCCACTACAGGGTCATACCGCTACCTGAGCACGCGGGTGCGCACCTCGCGGAGACGGCCCGGCGTGCGCCGCCGGGTCGCGGCGCGTGCGCATGATGCGTCGCGCAGTGCGCTGTGGCTGCCCCGTAGCCGCCCGGCCCTCACGGCCAGATCCCCGCGCGCCCCTCCCCCGCCACCCGCGCAGGGCGCGCCGTTTGCCATCATGGGGACCAGCAACCTGCTGCCCCTCTACCGCCTCGCGAGCTCGAAGCATGGCTTCTGCCCCGCCGGGACGGACAGCGCGCTCGGCCGCGTGTACGCAGCGCTGCAGCCCGACCTGCCGCCCCCCAGCCCCGGCGACCGCAAGCACGCGAGCAGCAGCTGCGCCGCAGACCGCGCGCTCCAGGCCGCGCGCTGCCGCATCCGCAGCACCGTGCTGCTGCCCGTCTACGACCTCCGCGCCGCCGCCGCGCTGCTCGGCCCGGGCCCGGACCCCCGCGCCGCGCTCACCGCCGAGCAGGCGTCCGCCGCCGTGCTGCCGTCGGCGGTGTTCGAGCTCGCGTCCCACGAGCCGCTGATGGACTTCGACGCCGCGGTGGACAAGCTGAACGCGGCGCTGGCGCCGGAGGACCTGGCGGTGCCGCGCCTGTGCGCAGCGCAGGCGGTCGCCGGGGAGGCGCAGCAGCTGGGCGACCTGCCTGCATTAGATGAGGAGGACGGCGCCGAGGACAGCCAGGGGGACAGCGACGACGCCGCCGACGACGCCGCGGGCGCGGGGCAGCAGCGGGCGCGGCGGCAGTCGGCGCCCGCGCGGGAGTGGTCGGGGTCGTTTGCGGCGGCGGCGGCGGCGCGGCGGCGGCGGGTGCCGGCGCAGCTGGAGGGGCAGGGCGCGCAGGGCGACGCGGCCGACGGGAGTGGGCCGGGCATCGCAGCGGTGACGGGCCCGCCGCTGTGGGCGCCACGCCAGGCG
>NW_014010592.1:0-7385 GCF_000611645.1 Monoraphidium neglectum
GCCCCGGCGGCGGCCACGGCGAGGAGGACGACGCCCGCCACCCTTACGCCGGCCACCACGAGCACGACCAGGGGCACGGCCACCATCAGCAGCAGGAGGAGCAGTACGAGCATTACTACCCCCAGGTCAACCAGGACCAGCAGGGCCAGGGCCAGGGGGATGACCCCCAGCTGGACCACCCCTATCACCAGGTGGTGACCCAGACCTATGAGATGCCCACGGTGCAGCCCGTCAGCGGTGACGTCATCATGCTCGTCGGGCCCGGCGCTGGGGGCAACTAGGTGCGCAATTGCGCGTCTGCATGGGTCTGTGTGGATGCACACGCGCTCGTGCGTAATTGGGGCGTGGGTGTGGCGCGTGGGGTTGACCTGCGCGGGGCTTCGGCGGGCGGGAGGCGTTGACTCCTGTTTCATCTGTGGTGCAAATTGTGTTACCTAGCGGCATCAGCCCTGACAGCAGGCGTCTGGCGGGAACGACTGCGCCTGCACGGGTCTGCCGTGCAGGGGGAGCTGTCCGGTTCACCCAGACACCACCCCATCCCCTTCTGTGTGCAGGTGGTCATCTCGCGCAGGTCGGACGGCCGGACTCAGAGCAGGATACGCGCCCGCGGCCCAGTGCTGCTGCGGCAAGCCACCTTTGGCTGGAGCCTGTTCAACGCGCCGAGCGCTGCCTGTCACCTCGGAGCGCCGCCCTCAGCGTGCTGGGGCCGGCCTGCGGGCGGACGCGCCTCATCTGCGGATGGCCATGGCGCTCGGGGCGCTGGGGGTTGACCCACGCTTTTGGTGGGGTGTGGGTTTGCCCGATGGGCCGGTGGCTCTGGGCTCTGGGCACGCCGCTCCCAAGGAATCCCCTTGCTGCCGCGCGCAGCTTGCTACCGCACACCCTCATGCCGTGTTGCTCTGGGGAGCTTGCACCAAGGGGTTCACATTACTGGCGGGCGTTGTATAGTTGATTCCTGCCACGCACCCCCTCAGCATGCATCTAAACAGTATGCTTCTCGCCTGCATCCGCCATGAATAACCACCACAAGTGCACTCGTGCGCAGACGGCCGAGCGCGCACCTACCCCCTCCCAATCGTCTTGCCGCACGCACTGCTCTCGCGCGCCTTGCATCGCGCTGCCTTCCACAGCATGCACGCGCCCCTTTTCAGATGTTTCGCATAGCCTCGAGCTGCGTGCCACATGTGCCCTCCCTGCAGCCTCTTTCCCGCCAGCTGCACCTTGATCCCTGGCGGACCTTTGTGTTTGAGGTGGGGGTCACCAGTGAGGGTTCCCTAAGCGTCACATTTTGAATATCGCAACACCGTATCTGCATCACTGTAAATGCATTTTTATCCTCACGGGCCCTCGGGAAGCTGTGAGCACTGCCGCGAGGGGAGCAGGGACGGTGGGCGTCCATAGCAGGTGTCAGCCGGTCACTGTGGCGTTGGGCACTGACTGCGCTCGCTTGGCACTTAACAACTCTATCTCATACTCACCCAAGGTCATCGTGCAGGCAAGACTTGGCGAGTCTGGTGCAGAGGCTGGGCGGCTGTGCTGGAGGGATGCAGGGATCCTCACAGTGGGTGCCACGGTGACTGTGCCGGTGTGTGCCGCAACGGTGGGTGGTGCCATGCCGGGCCCACTCATGCAAGCTCATATACATTATCCTACAGAAACCTCGATTTTATCCGATCTCGCATAGTCGCCACGGCCCAACGTATGATGCGCAGCACTCCCAGACCGATGATCTGATGTTTGAAGCACAGGTCGCATTTTACCTTAACCAATATCTAGGTCGCTATGTGTCTGGTCTCGATGCCGAGTCGCTCAAGATCTCGGTGTGGAAGGGTGATGTGGAGCTCAGGAACCTGCTGCTCAAGCCAGAGGCGCTGGCAGGGCTCAACCTGCCGATCACCGTCAAATCCGGGCTATTGGGGAAGCTAACACTCAAGGCAAGCACGCGGCGCCGGCCAGCGTCTCGCACACGCCACCGCATGTCAACAGCCTAGGGGGCCGGCGGGCACGCGACGCCGACCCGCGTACGCCGCCCGAACTGATGCATGCAGCGTCTCACGCATGGCCTCTTCCAGCGCCCAGCGGACGTGGTGCCGAATCGCGCACTTCACTGCGACGCGGAGCCAGCGTCGCACGTCACTCGCCCCAGCAGCCCCGCAACCTCGTCTCACCACCGGACCCCGCCCTTCACACACACACACATGCACACATGCATGTGATACCAGGTGCCATGGAATCGCCTGGGCCAGGCCCCAGTCGTGGCGGAGTTCGACCGGCTGTACATCGTGGCCGCGCCCCGCGAGGAGCAAGATGCTGCAGAGGCCGAGGCGGCGCCGGCCAGCGACGACGATGCGCAGGTGCAGGCTGTGGAGGCGGCGGCGCGGCAGAAGCGCGTGCTGGCGGCGGAGAACGAATGGATCAAGGTGCGGTCTGTGTGTGTGTGTGTGTGTGCGTGTGTGTGTGGCGTGGCGGCCGTTTGGCATTGTGGGCAGCGAGCGGGGCGCCGTGCTCATTGGGGTCCTTTGTGGGGTGCTGCGAGGAGTGCGTGGCAGGTGCGGAGTGGCGGCTTGGGAGCAGCGGGTGGCAAGAGTGTGGGTCTATGCAGAGGGCAGATGCGCGATCGCGGCGGTTGTGCAGGGACTGTTGTATGTAATGGAGTCGGCATCTTGTCAGGGCCTGCAAATCGCTTGGCCCAGGCAGCGGTGGACCTTGGCGGGTGCAACAACTCCTAGCAGCAGCAGCAGCAGCAGCAGCAGCAGCAGCAGCAGCAGCAGCAGCAGCAGCAGCAGCACGCTCGGCGCCGTCGTTGTCGTCCCCTCCCCAGCCTCGGCCCCTCTGCATCCCCCTAAGCCACGCGCGACGGACGCGATTGCAAGCGGCTCGCCTGCCCCCCCCCGCCCCCACGACACAACATCCAACCACCTGCAAAACATAACCCCGCTCCCAGGAGATGGAGGCTAAAGAGAAGGCCCACCTGGGCTCGAACCCAGACGCCTCCTCGGGCGGCGGCGGCGGGCCCCTCGGCCTGCGCGGCCTGATCGACACCATCATCGCCAACCTCGAGCTGCGGGTCACAAACATCCACGTGCGCTTCGAGGACCCGAGCAGTTGGCCGGGCCGGACGTTTGCCATCGGCGTGATGCTGTCTGAGATCAGCGCCCACACCGTGGATGAGGATGGGCGGAGGGCGTTCGTGACCAACGAGCAGCTGCGGACGATGCGCAAGGTGCGCGCAGAGGCGGCGCGCACATGGGCGTGCGTGGGCGTGGGCGTGGGCGTGGGCTTTGGCGTGGGCGTGGGCGTGGGCGTGGCCACGGGTGCGAGCGTGGGTTTGGAATCGGCCTGTCAGTTACCTGGACGGGCAGGGGACAAGGGGTTTTCCTGATTCCACTGCGGGGCGCCGCAGCCGCCGATACAAGAGTTTCCACGTCACGAAGGGAGGCCGCAGTGCAGGTGGTGTCACAGCAGGGGTCCCGCAGCCACATGCAAGACACCTTAGAGCCGCGAGCCGGCAGCAGCAACGCGGCCGCTGGATCAGGGCCCAAGTGGGCACGTGCATGCTGAGTTACGCGGCCGCCACGCCGCGCGTCGCCGCCGCCCCGACAGGGCGTGAAGCTGTCGAAGCTCTGCGTCTACTTCGACACCGACGCCGCGCGCCTGGAGCCCTCGGGAGGAAGCTGGGAGAAGCTGGGGCGCGAGGGCTGGGACGACATGCTGCTGCCGGCCAACCACGCGGCGGGCGGCGGCCCGATGGAGCCGCACCCGCACGCCAGGCTGGCGTCGTCGGTCAGCCAGATGCTCGGGCCGCCGGCGACGGGGGCAGCCGCAGGGGCAGCGGCTCCTGCGCAGCAGGAGCCCCCGGGCGTGCCGCCGCCGGCGGGGGCGTCTGCGGCTGCAGCAGCGCCTGGCACATCCGAGCCGCCACCGCCCGGCAGCCCAAAGACAAGCGATGGCGCGCCGCAGCTCCCTGGCGCCGCGCCGCCGCCCGCGGACGGCGCCCGCCACCAGTTCCTGCTGTGCCCCGTCGACGGCACGATGCGCTACACGCGCCGCACCGCCGCGGCGCGGCTTCTGGAGTCGGATGCGGCGCAGGAGATGGATCTGAAGCTCCATTCCATCAGCATCCGTCTGCACCGCCTGCAGTACCTCAGCACCCAGAAGCTGCTCGAGGAGTTTGACCGCTACACCGCCGGCGCGCCGCACCGGCACCTGCGGCCCGGCTGCAGGCCGTCGAACGGTGGGTGACCCGCCGGGGCCGCGCCGCTCGCGCTCCTTTGGCTGCCCCCTTGGGCATCTGATCAGACCTCTCCTCGCTCGACGAATTTTGCCGATAAGTCGCAGCCCTGCAACAGCTATATCTTGCTCCCAAGGCTCTAGGCCCTGGCAAACAACAACACCACGCGCTAGTAGCAATACACAAAACATTGAAAGATCACGTCTCGCGCCCGCCCCACCTCACCCCGTCCCCCACGACCGCCCGTCCCCAGCCTGCGGCGCGCGGCTGTGGTGGCGATACGCGATCCGCGTCGTGCAGCGGCAGCAGGTGCAGCAGTTCATTGTGTGGCGCAGCGTCAAGGCGGTGTCGGCGCTGCGGAAGGAGTACGTACCGGCGTACGTGCGCTGCCTGCAGGCCGGGAAAGTCGGGGGCGACGAGGCGATCGCGGCGATGGATGCGCAGCTGGACGAGCACGTGATCCAGCTGTTCAGGTGGGCCGTTCGAATTCGCGCCGGCCAGATCGCGAGCCGCGCGGCCGAGTTGGGAGTGCTGGGCGGAGTGTGCAGCGTGATGCGTGTGATTGTGTGTAGCGGCGCGAGGGGGGAAGGGCAAGAGGGTGCCATGAGGAGCGTGCTGGGTAGGGGCGGCGGGCTTGGGCCAGCAGCAGGTGGTGGGCCAGACGGTGGGCCAGGAGTGGATTGAGGGGTCCTGTCGGGCCTCGCCCCAGGCACCGCCGCCTGCTGTGCACGCCGTGGGCTGGCCGCATGGATGGTCCTCGCTGCTCTGCTCCTGCGGCCCCCTCTGCCACCCTCCTTCCTCGCATCTGACCATAATCCCTTTGACAAACTTGTCTCATATGTACATACATTGTACCTTGTCATGCGTTGCAACGCCAGGCGGATGGCATATGTCAGGTACATGGCGCTGCGCAAGGCCGCCGGCGGCGACGGCAAGTCCCGCGCGCAGCAGCAGCAGCAGGGCGGCGGCTGGCTCGGCTGGCTCCGCGGCGCCGCAGGCGGCGGCGGCAGGGACGGGCAGCAGCACGGCGGCGGCGGCGGCGGCGCGGCGGGCGCGGGGCAGGTGCTGGAGGCGGATATGGGGTCGGATGAGTGGCAGAAGCTCGCTGAGCTGGCGATGCAGAGCGAGGTGGGCTGAGGGGAGGGCTGCTTCACGAGTGTGACAAAGAAATGGAGTGTGTACGTTTTGTATGTGTGTAATTGCATGTGGATTTGGGGTAAGGCTGTGCGCAGGTGTGTGCAAAAGTGTTTGTGCATGCATGTGCGTAAGAGTGTGTGTGGAATGTGTGCGCGTGCGCACGTGTGAGTGCATGTTGTGGTGTACACACATAGGCACGTGTTTTTGTACCAGTACGTGCAGCTACTCCCCCCCCCCTGTTTAGCCACCCCCTTCTTGGCAGCTTTGGCAGCCTGGCGCCAGCCGCGGGGCTGCACTGCGGCTGTCTGCTTGCGCGTTAAATATCAGGCAGACACGCTGGGCGCGCGCCCGCCGCCCACCTCCCACCCCGCGCCGCGCCTCCCCTCCCCCATCTCCATCCACCCGCCCCGGTCGCCCCGCGGCGCCGCAGGAGGCGCTGTCGCAGGGCACCGCGCAGCAGACGCCCTACAGCGTCGACACGCGGTTGGGCGTCCAGGTGGCGAGCGCGTCGGTCGAGCTGCAGGACGGGCCCGGCAAGATGCTGCTGCAGGGCAGCATGAGCGGCGTGGGGGCGAGGATGCTGTCGTATCCGACGGCCACCGACCTGCGGCTGGATATCACGATGGTGGGGGGGATGGGGGGGGCGTCCGGCTGCAGCAATGGCGGTCTAGCTGCAGCAAGGGGGGTCTGAGGGCATTCTTAATCTGGTCTGGCCGAGGAGCGCCCAAGGACAAACTCTCCACGGCGAGGAATTTTTCAGAATCGCACCGTGACGGGCATGCCTTTGAAGATGTCAGCACCCCGCGGCCTTCTCCCGGACATCGGCCGCTTCTCACCACAAACTGTCTGCTGGCAACTACCCACCGCCCACCCCCACCCGTCAACAACCGACTGATCACAACCGACCGCCAACTGCCAACCGCCCCGCAGTTCGGTGTGCACTCCGCCTACGGCCCGCTGCTCAGCTCCGGCCTCCTCTCCCGCGCCGCCCCCCGCGGCGGCGGCGCCCCCGCCGCGGCACCAGCCGTGGCGCCCCCCGGCCTGCGCGCGGGCGCCGTGTCCATGCACCTCGTGCGGCGGCCGCAGGACGGCAGCGCCGACCTCGTTGCGCGCCTGGCGGTGGCGCCGAGCTACGTCACCTATGACAAGAGGGCGCTGTCCGAGGTTGGTGACTTTTTCAGATCAGATCGCCCCGTGGAGTTGAGCCGCCTGCAGGCGCAGGCCGCGGCGCGCACGGACCAGCTGCGCCGCATGGCGCGGCTGCAGCTCAAGGCGATGAACGCGCGCAACGCGGCGGAGAAGCCGCGGCTGCTGCTGGGCGTCACGATGCATGCGCCCAAGGTGGCGATACAGGGTGAGGCGTGCGGGTCGAGGCGTTGCGTGTGGAGGCTATTTTGGCCGTCAATGACGGTGCAGCTACGCTTACGTGCTGTCGGGGCGGTTGGGGGCCATTAAAGTGCCGCGCTGCACCCTTTTACACAAACATCCGTCCAGCGCGTGCGCCGTGTGCTTGCACAATGCCTTCTCTTTTGTCCTGCATCCTTCCGCCTCCAGACCCAACTCAGCAGCAGCCTCCTTTGGCAACGGTGCAACCCTTTCAGGGTTCGCTGCTCCCCTCGTTGCCCCAATTGCCTCCCCCACCCCCGCAACACGGCACCCCTCTCAAGCGAACACACTCGCGCTCGCCCCCCCCCCCCTGCTCGCAAAACCCTAAACCCCAGACGAGTGGGGCGGCACCACGCTCATCGCTGACCTGGGTTGCTTCACGCTGGAGTCCAACCCTGAGCTGCTGGCCAGGCTGAGCCCCGAGGAGGCCGCGGTGTACGAGTGCTTCACGGTGAGGGGTTCGGGATGTTTTGGGATTGTTTTGACAGGAGGCATTCTTCTGAGAGGAGGGGGTTGATGGAACCCTGTTAGGAAATGGCTGATCGGGACTGAGGGAGACACGATACCTTCACGCATGCGTTCTTGGGGGCAGTCGAGGGGGTCTGTTGATCATGCCGGGGGTAGTCTGGTG
>NW_014010591.1:0-1897 GCF_000611645.1 Monoraphidium neglectum
GTCGTGTCGACGTGGCGTTGCCGT
Source organism: Monoraphidium neglectum (assembly GCF_000611645.1). Taxonomy (NCBI): domain Eukaryota; kingdom Viridiplantae; phylum Chlorophyta; class Chlorophyceae; order Sphaeropleales; family Selenastraceae; genus Monoraphidium; species Monoraphidium neglectum. The sequence continues at coordinate 25 of NW_014010591.1, forward strand.
ATCACAGCGCGTGCCGGTAGCCTTGCACGTGATGTGGGACGCCCCGTGCGCGCGTGCGCGTGCGCGTGCGCGTGCGCGTGCGCGTGCGCGTGCCCGTGCGCGTGCGTGCGTGTGTGTGCATGCGAGCGTGCGTGTGTTTGTGTGCGTGCCGCTGCGCCCGTGTCGTGCACAACGGGCGCTGGTGCGCAACGGGCGCCGGGCGCAGGCTGTGGCCAGGCAACCCAATGCAGTGCGATCATGACTGATTACCCCCCCTGGGGACGGCGGGCGCAAGGATGAGCCCGCGCGTCTCCACAAACGGAACCCAAACGGCAGTGCACGCGGCGCGCACGAAAGTACAAAGCACGGGCGGCCCTGTGTGGCAAAGGCGGTGGAAAGCAGCAGTGCAAAGCGTGCAGATCACATGAAGCTAGAAGACCCAAACTGCGCGAAAGGTGGCAAGAGGGTGTGAGACAGATCAGTAGGCAAGCCGCAGGTGCAAGCCAGAGTTGCCAACAGCGGACTGCGCAGCGCAACAATAGAACGCAACGGCAGCGCAGCACGCGACAAGAACCAAGCCACAGGCCTCAGACCTGATGGCGCACTGAGGGCCTCAGACCCCCAGCAAGAACGTGTGCGAAACAACAGGGCGAAGGCAACGGACTAGGCAAAATGCTAAGCGAATGCAGGGCAGGGCTACAGATGCTGAAGTTGCGAAATAGGCAGGCGTGTGCAAGCGGCACTTCAGTGCCTGTGCAGGGTGATGTTGTGCTGGGCGGCTATGTTGCTAATGCCAGCTATGATGTGGTCTATCTCTGTGTAAAAGGCGTGGCGCATGGCGTGCGCGTGGTACCAAAGCTGGTTGAGCTGCGCCGCAAGCATGGGCGACGGTCGGGGCACCGGTGGAGGTGGCGGCGGCGGCGCGGCAAACGGGGTCACCCCGAAGGCCGGCCGTGGTGCATGGGCTACGGCAAAGTGCGGGTTGGGCGCGGCAAATGCAGGTTGCTGCGGGCCCGCGTGCTGCTGAGGGGCAGCGCGCGGCGGCGGAGGTGCGGGCTGAGGAACAGCGGACAAACGCCGGGCGAGGTCAGCGGGAACACCTGCCACGACCGCGGGCGCTTCTGCGCGAGCGGCGGCGACGGGAGCGTGCGGCTGGCTTGGCGGCGCAGCCGGAGCAGCCGGCTGCGGTGCCGGCGGCCTGGGTGCGGGGGGCAGGGGCCGCGCTGGCAGCTGCCGACCCCGGCGCACGGCGGCCACCGCCTCGGCGCCCAGGCGGAGCGCCCTGGCGGTGTCGCCTGTGATTAGGAAGACGAGGCGGGTTGTGAGGGAAGGCCTGTGGAGGTACTTGTCCTCGATGCCGTCAATGGTGGCAGGGTCGAACAGGTCAGGGCAGTGCCGAGAGGCTGCTTGCCGCAGCTCCTCAAGCACACCCTCGTTATGCGTCAAGGGCAGGCGACGCGCAAACCAAACAGCGCACGCGATGGCGCGAGCCACATCGTCAGATGGGCTGATTGTGCTAAGCTGTGCTGCGAGGCGGGCTATCTCTGAGCGACGCTTCTGCGTCTGGCAGAGGTGGAGAAGGTCTATGACCATGCAGAGGCAGCTAAACAGTTCAGCAGTGTGCACGGCAACATTCCTAAGGTGGATGAGACTGTCGCGGATGGGTGAGCTGTTGAGGTAAGCCAGCCCGTCGATCTGCTCCGGCGTGAGCTGGCGTGTGGAGACACTTTCTATCTCGTTGTCGTGGTTGAGCCCCCACATCGGCAGCGCCTGGCGGACGACGTTGGCGTACTCGCCGCCGCGGTCGGCAGGGGGCGCCGGCGCTGCAGGGGCCGCCGGCGCAGCGCCAGTTGGGGCGCGCGCTGGCTGAGCGCGGACCGCGGGCGCTGAGGGA
>NW_014010591.1:2774-7190 GCF_000611645.1 Monoraphidium neglectum
TTGGCATGGAGGAAGGCGAGTCGACGGCGTCGTCGGCGTAGTAGGCGTCGTCGTCCTCGGGAACGTCGGTCGGTTCTGGAACACCGTAGCTAAGAAGATCGGACTCGCAGTCATCTACATCAGCGGCGGGGCCATTGGCGTCAGCCATTGGCTCATCAGCGGGCATCTGTGTGCGCGACGAAGGTGGAAGGCAAAGGGTTAACAAGAGTGCCACACCGCGTGCGCCTCAGGCGTCCGCGGCACAGCCAAAAGGAGAGGGTGTGAAGGGTTGTGAGTGATTGTGTGAGTGAATGTGTGCGCGTGCACCCCCCCAACCGTCCGGCCCCGAGAGCGAGGAGAGCGAGGGGGCGGGCGGTTTGTTAGCTTAGTAGGGAGCGCATGAGTGGTGGATAAGAAAGGTGCATGCAGGGCATCGAACGGCTAAACCTCTGGCAGGCCGCTCTCTCCCCCGAGCTGGTGTGGGCCCTCCCGCTGTGGGTTGGCAGAACTGGCCAGCGGCACTACGACACTGGCAGGCAGGCGTGCGGACGGGGGCTGCACAACAACCCCCTTCCGCTGCAAGCGTTGCAGGCTATTAATCTCCCAGTCGCCATCGCTGTACGTCACCTGGAAGTAGTTGGGTCTGAACGTCGGCCCACGGAAGTGCAGGCGACCCCAATACCACTTGAGGCGACGAGTGCGGGGCTCATGGAACTGCTTCTTGACCAGGCGCCCGTGCAGGGCACGAGCTTCAGCGTCCTGGGCGGCTAAGGTGGGGTTAGTAACTACGGGGCGGCGGCCGATGGAGTTGCGCGCCTGCTGCTCAGCAGCCTGCGCGCGGGCTTCCACGTCCTCAGGACGGACGCCCTTGACTGTGCATGCGGGGCACACCCACAGCCCAGGTGGCACCGCTTCAAGCGGCGGCACCATGCACTGCAAATGCCATCCCTCATTGCAAGCATCGCAGATTACCATGGCAGCTTCATTTCCAGTGTCCTGGCAGACCATGCACCGGAGCGACGGCTCAACCGCCGCCCGGCTGTAGTCCACGCTAGGGTCTATGTTGGGCAGGTGGCAAGGGGCGCAGCGTGAGAGGTGCACCTGAGTGACGCGGCCATCAGAGCCGCTCAACACAAGCACACCCGAGCTGCGTGCTTCTTTGACCCGCAGAATCAAGGGCTGAGCTGGGAGCTGCAGCGCCGCGGTGGTGCGCTGCTGCACATACACAAAGTCCCCAGCTGCAAACCGATGCAGGCGCGGCTGATGATTCCCGCTGCGAACCAGTTCGTACCGGCGCGCATCACGGTGCTGGGCAATGCGCAGATTGTTACCAGCAATGACGGCGTGGCGCTGCGCAAGCTCAGCTCGCTGCAGCAGGCGATGGGCGGTGACTTCTTGCATCTCCGGGGTGTCGAAATCTAGCGGGGCAGCAAAGCGTTCTCGTGCTGCTGGTGGAATTGTGGGGGTGCGGGCGAACAGCAGTTGGTAGGGAGCGAGGCCAGTTGAGCTCTGGGGACTGCAATTATATCCCAGCATCAGCCAGGGTAGCTCTTGAGCCCAGTCAATGGCGCTCCCCCGCTGGTCAACCATCTTGCGCAGCGCGCGCTTGCACGTGCCGACGGCTCGCTCAGCGAGGCCGTCAGCCTGGGGGTGGCTTGCAGAGGTGGTACGATGGTCAATCATGCAGCGCACCAAAAGCTCCTCAAAGGCACCACCCCATTCAGCACCCCTGTCTGTGAGCACCTCGGCGGGTGAGCCGAAACGCCCCAGAATGTGTGCCGCCAACGCATGCGCGGTGGAAGTGCTGGTTTTGTCCCGCAACGGCACCAGCTCTACATGCTTACTAAGGTGCTCTATACAGACCATCACGTACCGGAAGCCTTCTGGCGTTGCCGGCAGCGGTCCAAACAGGTCCACACCCCAACGGTAGAAGAGGCCACATATGGGGAGGCTCTGGAGGTTCGGGGTGCGAACGTTAAAGGTGGCGCGCGCGCGTGCACAGAGCTCGCAGCGGCGCAGCTCATGGCGCACGTCAGTGGCCATGCCGTGCCACCAAAACGAAGTGAGCAGCAGGGCGTGTGTGCGGCGCGAGCCGTAATGACCCGTCTTGGTGTGAGCCTCACGCACCAATGCTCGGCGCCCTGCTGGCTCTGGCACAACGCGCGTGGCCCCATCTGGCATGCGATACAAAAGCTGTCCTTCTTTCCAAACATAATACTGAGCGCGCTTGTTCACCCGTGTGCGCAGTGCGGCGTCAGCCCCTGGCACGTGTTCACCGTTTTGCAGAAAATGTAGCGATGCGGCGTCCTCCCAGATGTCTCGGCCCCCGTGGGTGGCGACTGCCGCGTCGGCCACAGCGACGTTAACTGCCAGCCTGAGCAGGGCTGGGTAAGAAAGGGCTACGCTGGAGGGGGCCCTCCCCTCCCTTCATCACAGCAGTGGTTGGCGGCCCTTGGTGAGGCGTCGTAACTGCAGGATGGAGAGTCACTGAGGGTTGCAGAGTTAGAACCCTGCCCGCAGCTGCCAGCACAGCTCGCGACTGATCCATGCGTGGCACCGCACGTGAAGACGCTGCGAGTCCCTTGCCCATGCCAAGGGGAGGGACGCTGCGGTTGCAGATGGGTGTGCGAGTCAGCCTGACCAGGGCTAAACCCCACGGCCTGGGAAGTTGCCCCCCCAGACACGGGCACCGTTGCGTTGGTCAGACGCTCTGGCACCTCCTGCCCCCTGCGAGACCCGGCCGCCTCTCCTGGGCGATCTGTCGGTCCCTGGCGATACGCTTGTGACAGCGATGGCGATGGCGATAGCGATAGCGATGCTGAATGTACTGCTAGTGGACTGCCCTGGCGCGTTGCCCCCCAAGCCATACCGATTGCGAGGATTGACTGGAGGCAGTTGGCGTCCATGCAGCGCCCCAGCACCTCCCGGCGGCGCGCCTCTGACACGCCCGGTGCGGCGGTGGAGCTTGTGGCGTAGCCCATGGCCCGTTCGCGTTCATCTGCGTTAGGCTCATCCCATTGTTGCGTGTTAGTGTCAAAGACCGCCCCCCGCCCTTCTGGGCGGAAGGCGTAGGAGCGATGCCTAGAAACTAAGGTGGGCAGGGCAGAGAGGGGCTGTCCTGGCACGTTGCACTGATGCCAAGGCAGTCGCTCTCGCCCTTTAGCTAGTCCCACTGTCCTCCCACTATCTAAGGTGGTTTGCACCAGCATCCCTGGCGGCCTCTGGACCTGGAGACTCACCGCTCCTAGTACGGCTGGAGGCAGCAGGTTTGTCCAGAAGTTGCGCAGGCGGTGAGCGTAGCTGCCGAAGCGCACCGCGTCAAGGAGCACTGCCGGCCCCAGTATGCGGCACACCTGTGTGAACTGCTGTCGGATGCGCGCGTCTGGATGCAGCTGGAAGGAGGTGTTTTCTATAAGAAAAGCAGGTGGGCATGCAGTCTGCTCCAGCTGCAAGGCCCTCAGGACCCTAACCAGCTGAAACAGCGACCTAGAGCGTGCCCCTTCCAAGCCTGCCCCACCTCCTGCGCTGGACAGATCCTGACATTCCCACCCCGCGACCACCAGCCACGGCTCAGGCGTCTGCCTGGCCACGGCACTAATCACCTCAGGTGTGGTGGCGTAAATGTCTTGGGGCAGTGTGGTGAAGGCTACCGCGCAGGCAGCAGGGGTAAGCTGAGAGGGGTAGAGTGCCGCCAGCTTCTGCAGGCGGAACCGTGCTACCTTTTGGGCGACAGGGGCAACGTCGGCGTAGATGTACCGGCGCACCTTGAAGCCGGCGCGCAGTGCCGCCTCCAGACCCGCGCAGAGGCCACCGAAGGGTTCGTACACGGTGATGCCTGCGTGCGTGGCGCTTGCGAAGAATGCTGGAGGAACCACTGCGGTATTAAGTTGGAGCGAGTCGTCTGGAACCGACACCCCCCCCAGCGTGAGGGGTGTGCCAGCGAGCGGCGGGGCGCACGATGGCAACCCCTTGCGCTGTGCGGCTGTGAGCCACGCGGCGGCGCGTTGTGCTAATGCGGTTGAGTGCTTGCGGCGGCGGCCCAGGTCAGGCAGCAGGTGCGAGGTAACGGCTGCGGCTGTAGCCGCGTTGAGGACCAACGCGCCCTCAAGGCGGTTGCCCCCCAAAAGGTCCTGCGCGTGTGGGATGTGGTCACCGACCTGGCTGCGCTGGTGCGGGTCAGTGAGCACGGCCTCTAGACCTGACCCAACTGCCCCCGGTCTCCTCCCCAGAGCAATTGGCAGAAGGGTGATCAGACTCTGGCTTACACAAGATAGGGATCCATAGCAATGCAAAGGAAAGGGTAGGGAAGGAGGCCGAGCAACTGCTCACGCAGTTGCAAGCGCGGCCTCAAGAGCGGCGAGATCCAAGCGGCAGGCGGAAGGGCGGGTGGCGGGCCACCCGGCGGCGGCTGCGCGCCGGAGCTGGTTGCGCGTGACA
>NW_014010591.1:7912-8290 GCF_000611645.1 Monoraphidium neglectum
GGTGCCCATGCTCCGGTATGGCGGGGTGCAGGTGCGGAGAGGGAGGGAGGGAGAGGATTAGGATTAGGATTGTTACAAGATCCCGCGGTCGCCCGCTCCTGGAGCCATCCAGGCTCATGGGATGTCGCGATGTGGCAGTCACGTTGTGTGACTGGGACTCAAGTGGCCATCATTCGCCGTTCAAAGCAAGTGTGCACAAAGGCCCCACGTGTTTGCAAGTTTGCACTACACACACGGGCATGCATGCGGGCATGTGCAGGCAGGTTCACAAACAAGGGTGCAAAGCGCAGCGCGGCAGGTGGAGAGAGAGAGAGAGAGATTAAGAGGGAGACTGCGCGAGCTGTAACGCCCACGTCAAATAAGGAAGAGGGGGCCGGC
>NW_014010591.1:8797-9384 GCF_000611645.1 Monoraphidium neglectum
GACCTAGGCGCGCGCACACCCTTTGCCACATGCATCCGCGACAGCGCCAGCGTGAGTAATGAGCGGCCGCGGCTGGCACGCGCCAGCACCGGTACCCTGGGCTGCTCGGGCTGACCTGCTGCAGGCGTATCTGCCCGTTGTCTCCTCCGGCAGGCGATTGGCGGCAGGGTGATCAGACACTGCTGGCGGACTTGCAATGAGAGGGCAAAGAAGCGGCAAGAGGGCGGCGGTGTCTCCGCCACCGCCCTGCTGACAGTTGCAAGCAGGGCCTCAAATGCGACGAGATCCACACGGGAGGCAACAAGGCCGGGGGCGGGTGCAACCATTGCTGGTTGCCGGTGCTGGTTGCACTCTGGAGCTGGTTCCGCCTCCGCGCCAGCATGGCAGCGAGACCCGTAGCAGGTGCGCATGCACGCGTGCGTGCGTGGGCATGGCAATGCCGAAATGGGCCGTTTGACTGAGCAGCGCGGGCAAACCGGCACACAAACACACCCATGCACGCACACACATACGCGCAGGGCTACTGGCGCGCGCCGCATCAAGGCAACGCCGCGTCGACACGAAGCAACGAGCCAGTGCCTGGCCTT
>NW_014010590.1:0-7381 GCF_000611645.1 Monoraphidium neglectum
GTCCCGGGCGACGCGTTTGGCGCGCCCTCCTGCGTGCGGCTGTCGTACGCCGCCAGCCTGGCCACCCTGGAGGCCGCATTGGACCGCATCGTGCGTGCACTGGACCCCGCGGTCTTCACGCGGCGCGACGCGTGAAGGCGCGTGGCGGGCGGCTGGATGTGTGGGGCTGTGTGGAGGGGGGGAGGGGTCGTGCGCGTGCCGGTGCGGACGCTGGGGTTGCGGCCTGACCAGCAGGAGCGGGCGCCACGCAGATCCATGTTTTGTCGGCGCAAACAGGCTATTCGTCCTCTCTGAATGTCTGGTGGTGTGTGCATATTTGCTGTATATTTCGCCGACAGGCGGCCCCGTTCTTCTTTGGGGGCATCAGGCCCCCCCGGGGTTCAAGGGTGGGATGGCCGGCGCCACCTCCACGGGGGCCGGGCGACTGCGCGGCCCTCTGGTTTTGCCGCAAGCTGGGGCCAAATATTCTCCCTGCCCCTAAAAATATGCTTGTAACTGACCCACCTTGGGCTGTATGGCCCCTCATAGCGCTGACAGCTCTGCCGCCCCAGATGGAAAGCCGAGTCAACCCATGACGTGCCGTCAAACCTGGGCAGTTGAAAGAGTGGTTGGGCGCTGCTCGAGGCGACGAACGGACACGCTTCAGCCTGCAAGCAAGTACAAGCAACCGGACGTACTTGTACGTGTGAGGAGCCCTCCTGCCTGGGCGAGACGTTCCGGCCACCATGTGGCTGGCACAGGCGGTTCAGCCACCACACCAGCTGGTGGCGTAGCTGCATGTGCGGCTCAAGACTGCACCCCACGAGGCTGCTGTCGCATTAGCTTGTGGTAGATTAGTTGTACTCAGCCCTTTTGCCAGTTTGTGCAGGCGCCGTCGCGACACGGCAGATCTTTATGATTGTCGAAGCCGGCTTGGGACATCTTCACGCTCGTTTCAGGCGCGTTTCTGTATGGAGCGATCCGCAGTGCTTCTGCAGCAGGTGAGTGGCAGGGAGCACACCGCTGTGGTGCGCAAAAGCGCCTGGGGCATGCCGCACACGCTTCGCTGCCGCCCCGCACCCTTTGCCACGCGTCAGCTCTAGCCGGCGCCCGCAACTGCGGATCAACGCATGCACAAAGCAGCAACAGCATGTGCCAGGTTGTGTAGAGAGATCCCTTCTTGCAAAGTTCAAAGTGGCGTCGCGACTGCCCGCCCCACCAACGGTCGTCCAGGGCAGGCACAGCGTGGCGCCTAGCGCCTAGGTCCCAGGGACCAGCCAGCAGCCATCGGCCCACCTTCCTGCTGCAGCAGCGGCATGCCAAATGCTGCACCGGCTAGCACGGCGGCCGCCGCTGCCGGCGATGGCTGGGCCGCCGCCGCCAGCGCCGTCGCCGCCACCGCCGCCGCAGCACGGCCAGCTGCCACCGGCCCGAAAGCTACACGTGCAGCCGCGCCGCAGGCGCCGTCACCGGCAGCGACGGCGCCCCGGGATGCGGCCCAAAATGACGCCCAGCTGCAGTTCCTCCAGCTGCAGCTACTGGCCAAAATTGCATGGCCTCCGGCAGGCGGCGCCCCTTCACGCCTGAAGCTTGCTCTCGCCCTGGAGATCCTGCAGCGCCACTGCCCCGCCGCCACCGCCGCCGCGCGCCCGGCCTTCAGTATGGAGGACACCCCCGCCGCGGCGCTGCGCGTGCCGGCCGCGCAGTGCGGGCAGCTGGTGGCTGCCGAGTGGCGGCGCGAGCAGGAGGGCGCGGCGGGCGGCGGCGCGCGGCCCGGGGGTTGGCAGTACACGACGCTCAAGGGGCTGGTTTCCGGCGACCCAGTGCTGGCGTTGGTGCACGAGGGCCCGGCTGTCTATGTGCAGCTGGTGCCGGCGCGCCTCCTGGACGGTGCGCTCCTGCTTTGGCAGGCGCCTGGTGGGGCGCGGGGCTGGGGTGGGGGGGAGGGGCGTCGCGCCTGTGGGCGCTCCGCCAGCATCTGCGCGGGCGCTGGGGCTGGGGTGCTGCTCGTGAGGCCCCATTCCTTTCCGTACGCCGGCCGCGACCCCGACCTTGTTCCCGCAACTCGCGCGCCCCGCAGCCGCCACCGCCGCGCTGCTGTGCGCCGTCCACGCCACCTGGCCCCCTGGCTCCCCCTGCCACGCCCTCGCCGCGGCGATCGTGACACGCTACAAGGGCCGCCTGTCTGGGTGTGCGCAGCACGTCCACCCCCAGGAATTGAGGAAGCTGGGCCCCTGCATCCCGGCGACCCAGGCGGGTGAGCGCCGCCGCGCCGCCTCCGGGGCAACGGCCGGGGGCCTGGGCCGCGCGGCCACTGTGCCAGCCCCCGCCCTGGCTGCTGCCCCGTAAGGGTGCCGCGCCCAGCACCCGCCAGCACTGACCCGGCCATTGCGAGCCGCGTGATCGCCAGCACTGCCGCTTTGCGACCTGCCTGCACTGCCGCTCTGCCGCAACGGTCCACCCACCCGGTCCCCACCCCACGCACTCACGCTCCCCGCATGTGGACACGCGCGCGCCCCCTCAGGCGACATCCTTCACGCCATCCCGGGGGCCCCCAGGGTAAGGGAGCTGCCAGCCCTCCACGCCGCCTTCAAGATCGTGCTCAGCGCCACAAACCTCCTCACCCTAGACACGAGGGTGCTGCTCGCCCGCGCGGCGGCGCCGCCCCTGCCCCCGGCGTCACAGCCAGCTGGCGCAAATGCCCCGGCGGCCGCGGGAGGTGCGAAGCCGGCGGCCGCCGCCGTGGCAGCAAAGCCTGTGGTTGCGGCTGGGGTCGGTAAGATCACCACTCACAAGACTGCGGCTGCAGCAGAGGCGTCGAGCAGCAGTGCTGGCGGCAGCTCGGGCGCAGGTCGTGTATCGGAGAAGCCCGGGGGGCAGGGCCAGAGCGAGCAGCAAGCGCCGCCGCCAGCACCACAGGAGGCCCCAAAGGTGCAGCAGCCACGGGCGCAGCCGCAACAGGGTGTGCAGCCGCAGCAGTCGCAGCCACGGGCTCAGCAGCTGCAGCAGTCACAGCAGGTCCAGCCGCAGCAGGTCGTGCAGCAGCAATTGCAGGCAACTCCACAGCCATCGCCATCGCCGCTGCCACCGTTGCCTGCGCCGGTGTCACCACTGCCAGTGCAGCAGCAGCAGCAGCAGCAGCAGCAACAGCAAGGGCAGCGCTCGGCGCTGCCGCCGCTGATCTTGGGAGGCGCGCATGGTGCCCCGCCTGCTCCCGCAAACGACGCCGCGGCAGCGCTCCTGGCCCAATTGCTGGCGTACTGCCCGGTCGCATGGCCCGCGTGCAGCGGCCCCGCGGCGCTCGCGACGTGCGCCCTGGCCAGGGATATGCTGTGCCGCGCTGCGGCGGCGGCAGACGCTGCGCCGACAAGCCTTGATTTCGAAATTTGGATGACAGGGCCGGCCGCGGGCTCGGTTGTCCGCAGGGAGTGGCAACGGCAGCGGCAGGTGGCCGGCAAGGCAGGCGGCAGCGCGGCCTCGGGGGCGGCAGGCACAGGGCCGATCCCCAGCCTCAAGTCGCTGATCGGTGCTGACGTCATCTTGGAGATCCGGCTCGGCGATAAAGCTGGCGCCATGTTTGTTGCCCTCAGCCCTGCCAAGCTCGTGGAAGGTGCGCGCGGCCTGCGATGCCCGCGGACGCCGACAGCGCTCGCGCGGTCCCGCAGCTGCGCAGGGTGTGTGCTGTGCAACCCATCACCAGGTGGTGCCTCTGCTGGCCTGCCTGCAGGCGGCAAATTGCCTGCAACTCCCTCTGCTCCCCTTCTTCCAAAAGTGCCTGAGGCTTCACCCTGACACCCTTCCGCGCAGCTGCGAGCTCCAAGCTCATGTCTGCCATCGCGGCCGTGTGGCCCGCGTCCCATCGCAACCCCTCGGCGGCCGCCTGCCGCGTGGTGGCGGCGCGCATCGCCGCTCGGCAGCGCGGCAAGGCGGAGGGGACGGCTAAGCTGTATGCAGACGAAGGGCATCACCAGTTTGGCGTGCTGGTGGCGCAAGCAGGTGGGGCCGCCTTGCGCCGGGGGTGCGTAGGGCCGGGTGGCAGCAGGGCGGGCACCGCGAGCCTGGAGTGCAAGCGATGGTCCCCCTTTGTTTTGGCTGTGAAATGCCATGCGGCTGTGTGCCTGCACACCCGCGCGCTCTGAAAGCGCGGGCGAGCGCGCGCGCCGCCTGCCCCTGTGGCAACTGCTCAGGTGCCCTGCCCTTCCCACCAGTGCGGGCGTAGGCGAATCCCTATCGCGCCTCCAATCAGGCATTGATCTGCCAAAGCCTTCCAGCCTGCCGACCCTGGACCCGGCTTTCAGCATTGTCGACGGCGCCATTGCGCGCACCGCACGTATCCTGCTGCTGGACGCAGCGGCGGTCGTGGAGCGGGCACCAGCGGCGCTAGCGGCGCGGCCGCTACCGGCGCCCAAGCCGCAGCCGCAGGAAGCGGAACCAGTGCAGCAACAGCAGCAGCAGCAGCAGCAGCAGCAGCAGCAGCAGCTACAAGGGCAAGCATCACAACAGCAACACTTGAAGGTGCTGGCAACGCAAGAGCCTCGTCAGGAGGCGCAGCAGCGCCAGCCCTCGGCCAACAGCGTGGCGCCCGAGGCACTGGTGGCGCCGCCGCCCGCCGCCAGTGGCGGCAGCCATGCCGACCGGGGAAATCGCGGCGACTGGCCACACCCCAACAACGTGGCCCTGACGGCGAGCGGCCTCATGCGCCCCTCCCGCTGGCGCCAGAACGCGAGCCACCACGTGTCCACCCTCTCCGCTGCCTGCGGGCGCTGCGGGTTCCGCGGCCACCGCACGCACTCGTGCGAGGTGCCCCAGTGCGGCGCCTGCGGGCGCTTTGGGCATACAGACAGGGAGCACTCGACTGCGTGCAGCGCCTGCGGGGTGGGCGGCACAGAGACAGAGGAGCGCCGGCTGCGCAATGCGCACGGTGAAAGGGAGTGCCCGTTCGGCTTCTGCCGCACCTGCGGCGTTCGCGGCCACTGGGCGGACGACATGCACGACTTGCTAGGGCGCCGGAGTGCGGAAGCGTCTGGACACAAGGCAGAGGGCAGCACGCAGCTGCAGCAGCAGCAGCAGCAGCAGCAAGTGGGGCTTGACCAGCCGCCTGACGTGGGTCCAGCACCACAGCTGGCTCAGCAGTCACCACACCCAGGGCTGCAGCCTCCCCATCAGCCGCTCCCCCCTTCGCTGGTGGGGCCGGGCCGCGCCCCGCCGCCGCTGGTCACGTCGCCGCCGTCGCAGGCGCAGGGGGCGCCGGCGCAGGCGGCGCCTGCGCGCGGCCAGCCGCCCGTGGCCCCTTCGCAGCAGCCGCTCCTTCAGACTTTACTGCTGCAGGCTCAGGCGTCCCGGCCGCGGCCAGCAGCCCCGGTGGGCCCCACGCCTAATCCAGAGCAGCAGCCCGTGCTCGCGCCGCCGCCGCACCCGTGGCTGCTGCCCTCGTCGCAGCAGCCGACTGCGCCGTCCCTCATCCGCCCGTCGGTACCACTGCAGCAGCCGCCACCGCCGCCGCCGCAGCAGCAGCAGCAGCAGCAGCAGCACCCACTGCAGCAGCAGCTGCAACAGCACCAGCAGCAGCACCAACACCTTGTGCAGCAGCAGCAGCAGCAGCAGCAGCAGCAGCCAGCTGCCTCGCCGTTTGGCCCAGACGACGGCCTGCCGGAGGGCGTCCCCGCCCTGGAGGCGGTCCAGACGCTGGTGGACATGATGTGGAGCCAGACCCCGGCCCTGGCCGAGGCCTTCATGTCAGAGGAGCGCCTGGCGGCGCTGGGGGCGGCCATCGTGGACCGCTATGGCCCGCTCATGACCGCGGTGCGGCTGCGGGACGAGGCGGGGTTCTTGGCGGTGCTCGACGGCCGCAGCGCCAGCGGCGGCGCTGCGGCGGCGCACGGGCAGCCGCAGGCCGAGGGACACACGAACGCACAAGCCCCGCCGCCGCAGCAGCAACAGCACCAGTACCCACACCAGCTGCAGTTCCAGCAGCAGCAGCAGCAGCAGCAGCAGCAGCAGCAGCGCCCAGTGGCGACGCTGCTGCCGCGGCCTGAGCCGCAGCCACAACACGTCCAAAATGGTGGCAGCGGCGGCGCCGTTTGGGCGCCCGGCGCAGGCGACCTGCGGCGGCTCGTGGCCCTCTGCGGCGCCGTGTGGCCGCCGCACGAGAGCCCCCTGCAGCTGCTGAGGGGGCGGCTGGCGGAGCTGCTCCTGCTGGACGCGCTGGCGCTGGAGTCGCGGGGCGCGGCGGGCGCAGACGACAACGATGACGACGGGGTCATCCCCTTCTCCATGCCTATTGCGCGGGCAGGTGCGTGCGCTGCCACAACCACGTCCAAGCTTTCTATGTGCCACCCTCTCTGGACATGCACTGCTTGTCCAGCTGGGTGCCTGTGGGGCCATCCCACAGTCAGGCAGGCATATCCAAGGCTGCCGTGAGGTCCAGAAGTTGGCATGTTGTTCTTGTCCATGCGGCCGGTGTAGGTCGTTCCCTGTCTGGCAAGAAGCACCTTCTGCTGGCGCTGAATGTTGCCTTCTGTTGCCGCCTTCATCACGGGTGACAGCCGTGCTTCGCCCCCTCGGACTCCCCCCATACCATAGGCGCCCTCCTGCTGAGCCACTGGCAGCAGGGCCAGCGGCTCTATGATGTGGCACGAGCCGGCGAGCCCTGGTCAAACCTGGCCGCTGATGTCATCGGGCCGGACCCCTACCTGCGCATCGTGCCCGGCGGCGCCGGCGGCCCGGCGGGCGGGCCGCGCGTTTGGCTGGACACGGAGCGGCTCTCGCGCTGGGGTAAGCGGGCTGGAGGAGTCACGGGGGCAGGGGCTCGGGGGGCGTTCGGGTGTGTTGGCTCCAGGCTGCCACTGAGAGGGCACGCCTGTCAACCATGGGGAAACGCGCCCAGGGCGGACGACGAGCCGCGGCAGCTTTGCCCTTCCGTGGGTGGTGTGCGTCCCGCCGGTGGTGCGCGCCCACGGCAGTCGTGGCAGCTTGCTGAACCGACAGCGCGCAGCGCCCCTCGGTCTGGCGCACGCCGCTAATTCCCCCTCTCGTCTCAGCCCCCACCGCCTCCCCAAACCGCCGCCCCGCTCACGGCCCCACACCCCGCGCCTCCCGCCCCGCGTCCCATGCCGCCTTGGCTTCCGCCCCAGGCGCGTCCGCGCGGCTGCCGTCGTATGCAGGCCTGCTGTCGCTACTCGACACCGCCCTGCCGGACCCCGACGGCCCCGGCCTGGCCTGCAACTGGCTCGCCAAGCTGCTGGCCGCGGCCGGCAACCCGGGGGTGTCCACCTGGCGCAACGCGGCCGCCAGGGCGTCACCCAATGACGCGGCCTACTCCATGCCCGCTGAGGAGTGCGGTGAGGGCCGCTGCCGGGCCGCGGCCGGATCGGCTGCTCTGCAGAGCGTTGTGCAATGACAA
>NW_014010589.1:626-7464 GCF_000611645.1 Monoraphidium neglectum
CGGCCAGAAGGCGCCGGAGTGTCGCAAAAAGCAGCCGGAGCAAGCCGCCGGAGCAAGCCGCAATTCGCGAAAAGCGTTTTCGGAAGAAACAAACGAATGTGCACTGTTGCCATCTGGCCCCACCTTGGCGTCGTGGCTGAAGGGGTAGGTCTCGATGGCCTTGGGGTCGGCCGCCTTGGCGCCAAACGGCAGCCCGTGGCGCACCAGAGCGCGCGTCACCTGCGCGGTCGCATCCGACGTACAGGCAGACTCAGCGGTGAAAGCCCGGGAACAAGCCACAACCTGTGCGTGCACACGTGCTCCGCGAGGCGCCTCTGGCGGAGCGCCTGGCACAACACACGCGTTGCTTGCGCGCGGTCCCGGCGCCTGCCCTCGCGTTCCATGCACGAGCCCTCCCATGCAACAGCTTGATGCGACCCAGCATCTGCTGGACGCGCCGCGACGCTGAGTTCTTTGATACCAAGTCCAGGGCGCACCTCGTCGATGGAGGCCTGCAGGGCGCCGGCGTCGCGGCCGCGGCACTCGATGAGCAGCGCCGCCGCCATGGGGTCAGCGCCGAGGATGTCGGGCACCAGCGTGGCCATCTGCTCGTCGGCCTCGCACTCCCTGGTCGTGGTGTGTGTGTGTGTGTGTGTGTGTGTGCGTGAGCATGCATGTATGTGTGCATGTGTGTGCGTGTGTTTGTGTGTGAGTGTGTGTGTGTGTGTGTGTGTGTGTATGCGTGTGTGTGTGTGGGAGTTAGAGTGTGAGAGAGAGAGTGTGGGTGCGTGCATGCGTGTGTGTGTGTGTGTGTGTGTGTTTGTGTGTGTGTGTGTGTGCGCGCGTGTGCATAGCTACCTGCACGAGCGTGTTCCTGATGGTGACGATGCTGCTGGAGGCACTGGCGTTCACAATGGAGGCAAAAGGCGCCGCCACCGAGATGTCGATAGCAAATGTTTCGTCTGCCTCAAAGAGTACGTCTCGCAGAATGTCAACAGTCACTTGTTGGGGCACGGCCCAGTTGGCAGGCGTGAATGTCAGTGAGCCGCTTGTGGCAGTGTAGTCAGCAGCCGCAGTGGCTGTGATGTCACGCGTGGTGAAGTTCACGGTCACATCCACGGTCTGCGAAGCGGCGTTGAACGAGCGGTGAGGTACGAGCGAGGACATGTGTCAAACGGAGGTGGCAAAAGAAGGTGGAACTTCGTTTTCAGCCTGGAAGTAGTTGGCAACGGCGGTCGCACTGGAGCACACCCAGCATCCGCAGAGGTGCCAGTAGCAAATGCGCTCACCGGTTGGGCAGTAAGCACGATTTGTGATGTTGCAGCTGTTGTCTGCCCCGGCGCGCCCTCGTTGACACTCTGGATTTCGGGTGATATCTGGGCGTACAACTGCGCATGTTGAGATTGAAAGCAAGGAACTAAGTCAATATGAAGGGACAGACGCAGCAACCCATCACTGTGGAGAACTGGCTGGCGATTAGGAATGAATGCCTCCGTGTGAAATGCATGCCTGCACCGCTGTAAACTGTGGACAAGCCTGATGGCTTGATGCATGATGGCTTTGACACACATCAAATGCTGCAATTAAACCAGTGAAGCCATGACGATAAACCACGCCGCTTGGCCCGCACCTCGCTGATGCTACTGTAGCATGTAAGCTGCATGGCTGCAAACACAAGGCCCGCACCTACTTTTTGACAGCCGCTTTGCCTTTCCTGGTTGCGTGGCGCTCGATCGAGGCGCTCAACTAAACGAGACCCAGTGCACTAGCTGTCCCCCGCAAAAAAAACCCTGCCGTTTGCCAGTGCGCCACAATGACGCCTGTCCCTTACAGTCATTAATGGCTCACTCACCCAGTCATCATCTTTGATGTTGATGGTGACGTTGGCTGACGACACTTGCGTGGCGCCGTAGAACAACGCCAGCTGCACGACAAAACTCTTGTCAGGCTCTTGTATACGATTGCCGCCCGTCAGCGCCACGGTTACGTTCTTGTCTGATGTGCGGGCAGCAAAAGTCGTCATGGACACGGGAAGTGCTGTATAATCCAGTGGTGCCACGGCCGAGCCGTCGGCCGTTGAATAGCGCAGCACCAAATCCACGCCCTGCCGCCAGCGTGCGTGCATGGAAGCGCGAAAAGGTTAGCTCAGCTAGGCCCACCTGGCTGCTAAACAGCAACTCACACTTACAGAAATGCTGCAGTATCAGCAGGTTGCCACCTTTCGCAAGCAGCCGCGAATAGCATGCTTGTTTGCTGCCCTGGCAACTCAGTGGGCTGGACCCCTCATCAAGGGCCCTGGCCACTCGTTGGCGAATGGCCTTGGCCCCATATGACTTGTCGCAGTGCTGGGCCACATGTGGGTGGCAGCCTGCCCGGGGCCGCCCTGTGACCAACCATCGCCTGAGATCCCCTTGCGACTGCCAATCTGGAGCCAAACTCAAAAGGTTGGTACCACCCCAGCTCTGAACACAACAGAAACTAACTATCAGAAGGGCAGCCATCATGCCCCAGCGAATTCAGGCGGGAGGCGAGCAATGCAAGAGAACAATCACTGGCAAAGGCAGCATGTTCCCACCGAGATGTTGGACAGTTTCACCGGGACGCTGACGGTGGCGCCGCCGCCCCCGGGGGTGTCGCCCTCAAAGACTTCAACCAGCAGTGGGGCCACGAGGGCAGGCGGACTGTCGTCATTAGAAATGATGACGCTTGCGGGGTTTGAGGAGAGGCCACTGGTGCTGTACGCACTTATGCCAAAAGTCTCGTCGTCTTCATATAAGTCGTCGTTGACCAGAGTTACGTTGTACAATATTGGGACGACAAGCCCCAGTGGCGGGGCGGTGAGCGTTGCCGCTGTCAAGTCCTCTGGGATGGTGGCGGAGCCTGGCATAACCTCAATTACAACAGACGCCTGCAGTGTGCGAGGCATGGGCATGTGCAATGAGCTGTTTCTGTTCGCAAAGAAGGCCATGTAGTTGCGGTGGTGGTGGTTCAGGGAGCTCAAAGCGTGTGCACATGCCCATCACATGCAGTCAAACGCAGCGACACCCTCGTGATGAGCACGCAGTGGCTTGCAGCCAGCCCCCTCTGCAACCACAGGTGCGGCTGCAGTGAAAGGCGCACCCTTTTATATGTGAAACCCCAAGGCCTCACATGTAGGCCCACAAGCCGCCCCAAGCTGCCCCAACGCAAAGCGGGCCATCGGCACAGTGCTCACCCCTGCCGGCGCGTTGGAAAAGACTGCGGCGACTGTTACAGAACTGGTCCCGCCGCCGCTGCCCTCTGGGATGCGACCGAGAGTCCTCAGGACAATCACCTCCGGGACGGCGACATTAGCCAGTGACCGCCGTCCCCCTTTCAAGGGCTGGGTCGCTGCGGCTGATGTCGGAGGGAGCTGAACGATTGGGGGCGGGGCAGCCAGCAGGGCTTCAACGCTTTCCATGACCTCGTGGTACACGCCCGCTTTCGTGATGACGACGGGTGGCGTCTGCGTCGGGGCTGCTGCTGCTCGTGTTGATGATAGTATCGCTGTTGATGATGACAACGGTATCGATGTCCCCGCCGCATTGCCCCCAAACAGAGGCATGAGCAGATATAGCACTGCGGCCAGCAGCGGCAGCTGGGGCGCCGGTCTTGGCCGCGCTGTTGCAGGTGCTGCCGCCATGCTGCGGAAGGCCACGCAAGCGCCTGGCCGTACTAATATAGTCCACGGCTGCTGCTGCAGGGGGAGCGCTGTAAGGTTTTATACCTACATTGGAGGGGGATCAGCAAGGCCGAGGGATGACCAGTCACTGAGTCACTCGATCTGCTCAGCGTTGAAGGTCACAGGAAGTCCACCATGCCAAGCAGCAACAGGCACGTACGGCGCACGACCTGCGTGCAAATGTAATCTGGGTGTCACGTGTGCTCAAAGTAGTACCCTTGGTGCGGTACCTGCTGCCGTCGCTGCTGTTGATTGGACGCCTTCAGATCGGGGGCACCTGATATGACCGTCACAATTTGTGCATGACAGTAGTCAATCAAATGAATGAGTTGAGCGAGGAAGCTGGGGCAATTATGAAGCCGAGGAAGACAGGACCGAAAGCAAACAAACAACACGCGGTCACTCAAAGTACAGCTTGCCAGGGGGTGCGCGTGGTGCTAAAATCGGCTGCATAAAATTTATGCAAGGACGGACTCTGGTGGGTGGCGCGCAAGGTAACTTCAAGGGAGCTCAACGACACTGCGAGGTTACCTTATGATGGTTTCGGTGATACAGTAATGCCTTGTCACAAGGCTCCAATCCCTTTAACTGCAAGCGATACAAGGTTATGATGGCTGACAAGATATTACCGAAGTCGCATGCACGCCGTGAGGCGCACATCGTTACCCTACGGTGGGTGGTGCCTGGAGGAGCTCACCACCATCCAATAGACGCCCCACGGCAAATGGTGCATGCAGCAGTGTGCACAAACATGTGGGGTATCCCTGCGCGTGACAAGCGCGCAGCAGCGCAGCAAGGGGTAGGACAGAGGTGCGCAGCGCGCGCACACATGGCGCCTGCTGTGCCGCTGCTGTTGTCACAATGAAGCCCAACCTCGCTAGCTGGCGTGATAGGTTCCCATGGCACAGTAGATGCATCTGTGGTGCTAACACAAAAAGTTGGATGGTTCCATGGCGTCAGCAGTGCATACACTGAGGGCATGAGAGTGCAAACAGTCAGCTGGGCGCGCCAGGGGAGAGAGTTGCGTCCAGGTGAGCAAGGTTGATTGGGAGTGAGCTGGGAGGCAAGGCTGGAAAAGTCTGCTCAAGCAGTGGCAGGATGCTGCCTCGGCCATTGGGGCGAATGTTGATACATGTCACGCCACAGGCTGCATCTATATGTGTGGAACGTTGGTGTGATGTGTTGGTTTGAATTGTGGAGCCGTGGCGAACTTGTGCCCTTGCGCAAACCGTAAGGGTCGTTTTTGTTCCGGGGCAGCAGGCTTCTTGCAGCTTTATCAGGTCGTACCATCCACTACTGAGACCTTGGTAACACCATAAACTTGGTACACGTCAGATCAACGTCATCCTCAGGCTGACGTCTGGGGATGTTGGCACTTGTCAGCATAGAGTGGCATGGGCAACAATGATCTTTGCAGACCTCATTACCTTGTTATTGCCAGCGTCGCCTGCGACTGCTCGTTCTTTGAAGGTGCCACTTTGCAGGCAGCGCGCGGTGACGCGTGGTGGCACGGCCCGGGGGTGACAACACGACCACTGGCGCTCCGCTCGCCCGCCGGGTCTGCAGGCGGGCCTCTGGGCCACAGCGCCCGCGTACAGTACGCTGCATATCTACGCGGAGCCCTGCAGTGCCTGTTGTGCCAGCAACGGGTGGCAAGAGGCCGGTATTTGACCGAGTTACACTTGCCCAGACACTGCTACCGGTCGCTGTGCCTGCGCCGGTAGCGAGCGGCGCTCGTGCCCCTGCACACATCAATGCATTTTGATGCCGTGTTGAAATGCGCAGGTTGCTGCTGCAATTCCCAAAGGACCAGGGCAGTTGGTTGGACACTGCCTGCCTACAAGGTGCTGCTCTCCTCTCTGATCATCAGCGCGCTGGCCTAGGCTGCCATCTAGCTGCTATAGCAGCTACACCTTCGGCAGCCACGCCCTGGAGCCTGGCCGGCTGAACTGAACTGCTTTTGGATCATGCAATGCCTTGACAGTCTGAATTGGGCTGAACCTAGCCTGCCTGCGCTGTGGGTGAACGACTTCTCTGGAGGGCAGGTCCTACCAGCTGTGCTTTGCATCAATGCGCTCAACTGGGCGGTGCAGGACAGCACGGGGTGGTGCGTACATGTCGCTTGCTCGGACAGTCTGTGCTGTGTCCTGCATTTTTGACTACCCTCGCGGCCTCCTGTGTGCTGCCATCTGGCAGCATGTTCGGGTGTGGTGTTGAGGTTGCTGTTCCTGCTCGGCTTGCACAGGGGTGGCTTCCGCGGCGTCGGCGGGCTGGCCGCATGGTGTGATGTGGCTGGGGTGCGTGGTCCTCAGCCAGGGGTGGCTGGGTGGTGTCACAATTTGCGCATGGCAGGCGTGGTCTTCTTGTGCCTCAGAAGACGCTCTGCAGTTCCTATTCTGCTACGCTGCACTAGCAGTAGCCTGGGCCGCTCTGGTAGGGTGAGCCATCGCGGCAGCGGCAGCACAAAGATTTGATCTGAGCGTTCCCGCCCAGTCTCAAGTGAGCGCACTGATCTCGCTCAGTACCGCAATGCCGTAGCTTCTCGTTGGTATCGTCTCGCATCTGTTCACGACAGTTTTCTTCACGGACCTCTACACGAATTTGAGCGCGTCAGGTGATCTGAACATACAGTATGCAGCAAGTTTGCAAACGTAGGGGAGTTTGTTCTTCTTAGTTTTCCTGTTTAGACGAGCTGCAACGCGCTACGGCGCGCCACGTAGGACAATCCTGACAATCCTGCTCACCGGCCTCGTCACCATCGCCGCCCTCCGCCCGCCCCGCCCCGCCGCCCCCAGCCGACCCCAGCCAGCCATGGCCGCCGCCCCGAACACGACGCGGCCCACGAGTTTGACGAGGAGCTCACGCGCGAGGCGGAGCGGCGCGGGTGCGCTGTGTTCCTGCTGGACAGCCCCGACTCCGACGAGCCCACCCTGGAAGAGCTGCGGGCGCTGCCCAAGCTGTTCGCGCCAAAGGCGGCGGCGGAGGAGATGGCGGCGGTGGCGGAGGAGCTGGGGATGGTGAGGGGCCGGGGGTCCGGCGGCCGCGCGCGGGTTGGTCGGAGCTGCAGCATTGAAAAGCAAAGGGAAGGGGCGGAGCAGCAGGACTTGGGGCAAGGGTGCTGTCTTGCAGCCGTTTGGGGGAGGGAGGTGTGTGTGTGGG
>NW_014010588.1:0-2448 GCF_000611645.1 Monoraphidium neglectum
CCCCCACCCCCCACACACACACATACAGACGCACGACGGGCAGGACCCCCTCATATGGGAGAGCGACGAGCTGTCGCGCATCAGGGAGCTCCATGCGCGCAGCTTTGCTGACAAGGCGGAGTACCTGGCCGCCAAGGACCTGGCGGGGTACCTGGGGCTTGGGCGGGTCGAGCAGCTGCACATGCCGCTGCCGCTGCACATCGTGTTCATCGGGTTCCAGGTGGGCGGAGGGCGGGGGGTTTTGAGAGCGCCGTGCATTCGATGACGGCTTGGGGTTGCGTGGGATACTTGCTGCTTGAGAGGTTTGAAGAAGGGGGTCAGGAAGGGGATAGACGAGACAATGCGCGTGCCTCAGCAGCCCCCTGCTGCGGGACCGCGTATGGAGGGTGAACCGATGGGCAAGCAGAGGTTGGTTTCCTATCAGCATGCGAGCGGGCCCAGGGGCGGCAGATGGAGAGGGGGACTGGTGTGGGGGCCGTCTCTGCTACAGGAGGGCTGTGGCGGCGGCGAGGCTTCCAGCAATGCGTCTGCGGCCAGGGGCTGGTCGGCAGATCGACGTCAGCTGGCAAGCACAGCGGAGGAGCCCCTCAAGTGCGGTCGGGGACCTGTCCTGATGCGCCGCTCGCGCACGCGTTCGCGCGCGCACGTGTGCAATACGCACAACCGACCCCTCGCTCCCCCTGGTCGCAAGGGCGATGGCAACGCACGCGTGCGCCTGGACGAGCTGGCGCTGACGGAGTGGTTTGGCCACATGGACCACCTGATGCCGCACACGCGGGTGTCGCTGGCGGATCTCACCTGCCTCGATGACGGTGGGCGGCTGGGGCCACTAGGAGGGAGGGGACACGGGCGCTGCCCCATGCAGCGGCCGCGGGCTCGCGGGCCGCCGGTGGGAACGCGAGGCTCCGCAGCGGCGCCGCCGTGCGGCCCGTGGCAGACGCGATGGGCACCTGTGCAGCAGGCACGCAATTTCCTTCCCAGGAACAACATCCCACCCCCCCCCCACACACACACACACCAATGGGCTTGCCCGCCGCGTTGTGCTGCATGAGCAGGGCACTGCGCCGGGCGCGTCGAGGGGTCGATGTCGCCCTCCCCCCTGCCGGCCCATGTGCGCCTCAACTTCAGCTGCAACGTGGTGGTGGTCCAGAAGGGCGAGGTGCTGGAGACCTACGAGCGCGCGGTCAACGCGTTCAGCCGGCCGGTGGACCCCGACTTTGAGACGGGGACGCAGCAGGTGAGGGAGTTGTGTGTGTGTGTGTGTGTGTTTTTGAGTGTGTGTGTGTGTGTCTTAGGAGGCCCTGTGTGCAGGGTACGTGGTTGGCGCTGGGAGTCAGCGCTGCGGGAAGGAGTTTGTGACGGGGTTGCAAGTGGTCGTGTCAAAACCAAGCCCGCGGGCAGCGATGGGAATAGGGAAGCGGGCGCTCGGGCGCAGCGCCGCGGGAGAGGAGCCGCGCCTGCCGGCGTGCAGCCTGCGAGAAAGATGGGAGGTCCAAGATGACTGAAGCATCAGGGAATTGCGTTATTCGGCTGGCGGCGCCGCCAAGATGGGCGCACTCGCAGGCCGCGTCGGCACAGCGTGCGGCTTGCCGCTCCACTGATCGCCTCGGCCACCGCTCGCCAAAACACCGAGACCGAGAAGCGCCAAAGCACCAACTACCTCGCGTGCTGAACCTCAGGTGGATGCGCTCAAGTTTGAGCCCTTCATTGATTCTTTTGTGGAGGGCCTCGGCTTGGACCGGGGCTACACCATGATCGTGGTCAACCCCAAGTGGTCCTCTAGTTTGGCATCCTATGGGTTCAGGGCCGGCTACAGTGTCGACGAGATGATGATGCTGCAGGAGCAGGTGGGGGCGGGTTTGGTCTTGTGTGAGTGTGTGTGTCCATATGTCAGTGTGCATGTGTGTGCATGCACGTGCCTGCACACTCTGTGTGTCTGTCTGTGTGTGTGTGTGTGTGTGTGTGTGCGTGTGTGTTGCACACCCATCAACCCAGAATGTGGGTGGATGGGTGGGTGCATGGGTGGGTGTATGGTGTCAGCACAGGGTTGTTTCGTGCGTGGGGTGGGTTGGTGGGTGGTTTGTTTGAGGGCGGGGACTTGGTTCATGGAGGGACGGCTGGCTGCAAAGGAGTGCAGTGTGTCAGGGTGTTGGTTTGGGTGGGTGATGCTGCTGACAGAAGAAGCTCACGTCTGGCTTATGTATGTGTTGTACCTTTCAAGCATGCTGCAGGAAATTTGGACCTGGCATTTAACCTGCTTGGGTCGGTCGACGCATTTGACGTGCCATTCACGATGCCTGTGGCGTGGGGCAGGACGCTGCCCTGCGTGTCGCAAGAGCGTGTGCGGACACGCCCTCCTCTTGTCACCACCACAAACACCAGCACCGCCAGCAGCAACACCACCACCATCACCACCGCAACACCCCACCCCCACCCACCCCATCCCCC
>NW_014010588.1:2579-5542 GCF_000611645.1 Monoraphidium neglectum
CCGCCAGCAGCAACACCACCACCATCACCACCGCAACACCCCACCCCCACCCACCCCATCCCCCTCACCACCAGGTCCCAGAGATGCGCGCCCTCAGCCTCAGCCACTGGGACGGCGAGCCCTCCCCGCCGCGCGGCCACGCGATGGGCTCCCACGGCTTCTTCGCCGGCGGCTGGAGCCACCGGTCCCAGAAGTTTTCGGTCAGCCAGCTGCAGTCTGAGAGCGCCGCCTGGGTCCGCAATGCGCAGGTGGGCGAGGGGGCGATGCAGTTGGTCGGGCCTGTTTTGTGTACGCTGCGGCGACGAGCGCGGGCTGGCTGGTCTCCTGGCTCGTTCCACAGGCGGCAAGGCCGCACTGACGTTTGACCCCACTCGCCAGCAGGCTTGATTGTGGAGGTTTCAAATAGCAAACTCAATATTCCCAGTGCGCCAAGACCTCTGCTGTGCCAGCCTGGGGCGGGAATTGTCACAATTACCGTGTGCCAGGAATCCAGCCGGTTGCCCATGGCGGCGCGCCCCCTCCCCATGAAAATGGCGCATGCAAGTCAGATGCTCGCGATGCACTGTCCTCACCCTCCGGCGTCCAACGACCACCCTCCGGCCGCCAGGCGTACCTCGCCGCCGAGGAGGACCACAAGCGGAAGCTGCTGCGCGCCATAGGGCCTCGCACAAAGGGCGCGCTCAGCGTGGCGCGCGCGGTGGGCATGCTGCGCAACCGCCAGTCGTCCGAGGTGGCGCAGCTGCTGGGGGCGATGATCACCATGCCGCCGGAGCACTGTGGGTGCCGTGGTGTGGGATTGTGTGTTGCAGGGCTTGCATGGTGGTTTGAGAGCCGTGCGGTCGGTTGGCAGTTGGTGTGTTCATGCCAAGAGCAAATGAATGGGGGCTGCACCGGCTGCTTCAGCTGCTGCGCGGTAATGCAACAGTGGGGGCCCCGGGTCGATTAGAGGGGCCCTAGTAGGGGTGCGCTGTTCGATTCTCGCACTCGCCGCGACTCGCAGCTGACGCCCCTCACCCTTGCATCCGCGCCCCTCCCCTCACACCCGGCGTCCTATCCTCCCCCGCCCGCGCCGCTCCTCCGCCTCCTTACCGCCCCCCTCCCCCCCCCTCACAGTCCACAACCCCAAGTGGCGCGCCAGCCACCCGCTGGAGGACTGCCTCACGCCCGCGTGGGTGGGCCACAGCCGCTGGCTGCTGCTGGACCTGACTGCCCAGAAGGCGGACTGGGGGCCGGCCCTGGGCGGGGAGGGCGTCGTCGTCGCGGGGTGAGGGAACGCACATGGCCTGGGTTCGACGCGTCCTGATGACATTCTTTTTTTCGGGTTTCATGGTCGCGGCGTCGAGGGTTGTCGTTGTCAGGCTTGTTTGGTGCAGCGTGCGTGCGCTTCAGGCCATGGCCAAAGTTGTCTGGGGCTCAGCGCCGCCGCGTCCGTGGCTCGCAGCGCTGGGGGCTGCGGGACCCCCAGGAGGGGTCGGAGGCGGTGTTGTCAAGTCGAGTATCCCCAGTTACAAGCAGCAATGACAACACGACTTGCGTTGCAGAGAATGATCTTGCTTGGCCCCCTACCAACACGCACGCTCTCACGGCGCGTCGCCGGACTGCGAGACCAAAACAAAGCTCAAGCGCCGCCCCCCTTGCAACCCCACCCACCCCCGCAGCTCTATTCCCGACGTCCCCTCGATGTTTTCGGAAGTCCAGGAGGCACGAGAGGTCGCGCGTGAGGACAAGTTTGGGGAGGACCCGCGGCAGCAGCAGCTGCGCGAGGACCTGGCAGCCAAGGCGGGCCAGGCCTCTGCTGCGGCGGCGGCGCATCATGATGCGCAGCACGAGGCGCGGCGGGCCGCGGCCGAGGAGGCGAAGCTGCAGGTGGGTGGAAACGCAACGAACCCTTCAATCTGCTCGTTAGCGGGGGTGTGCTGGGCGCTCGTCGCTTCAGGAGAGAGGGTTTGAGGTGTGGGCTTGCGCGGCGCAGCGCCTGCCGACCCACGAATCCCAGGAGTCTGTCTTTCAGGCCCCGAACAGCAACACTTTCGCGCTTTCTGTGGCCGCCCCCAAGCTGCAGCACAAGTTCAGCCTGTCAATCAGCTGTGTCTGGCCCCCCCCCGCTTCACCTGCTCCTGTCGTTTTCATCTTTGCGGCGATGCCCCCCCCTTTGCCTTGCCACGCGCAGGGTGTGGTGCACGGCGTGGCACCCGGCCAGGAGGCGCAGCTGGGGGAGGGCACCGAGGAGCAGCAGGAGGCAAAGCGGCAGGTGCGGGCGGGCAGGGGGCGTGGGCCTGGGCCTGCGCGAGCGGCTTTTGTTTCGCCCCCCTTCAAACAAGCACACAGGATGAGAGGTTGAGTCAAGGGGCAGGAACACTACTTGTGTTTGTCATGGCAAAAATGTGGAAGCTGTTGTTTTCCCTTGCCAGCATTCTGCCTCCGCGACACGGTGCCGGGCCTGGCCTCTGACCCCATGTACAGCTGGCGTCGGCCCCATCCCTCGCTAGCCAGGTTTCCGGCGCCTACAAACAGCCGGCCACCACCGCTCCGCCCGGGACCCGCTTTGTAACGCATAGACACACACACGACAACACACACATGTGCAGGTTTTACTAGTCCAGGTCAAAACTTTCCCCCATCCGCCCCAACCTCTCGGCGCCAACTGCTGCGTCCGAAACGCCCCGCCCCCCTCGCAGGAGGCGCTGCTCCACGCTGAGCTGGACATGTACGAGGCGTTTGCGCTGCAGCACTGCCACGTGAGTCGCGACGCTCGGCACGGGGCCGCCTTTGAGAAATCATCATTACCAGAAACCTCCCTGGCTGTAGCATTGGAGGGATCAAGCAATTCATAGGGTTGGCCATGTGTCACCGAGGCTTAGTTGTGGCAGGAGCTCTCCAATGCCAATTCTCCCTTAACATCGCATCGCGGCGGGCTCCCGTAGTTTGGACACCGCTCCCCTCGTCGCTGCACACCCGCAGAA
>NW_014010588.1:6343-8312 GCF_000611645.1 Monoraphidium neglectum
CCCGCAGAACCGCCGAGACCCGCCCGCCGCGTGCGCCGAGGCGCGGGAGCAGTCGCTGGAGATCCGCCACGAGCTGCAGCAGCTCTCGACACAGTCGGTGCGCGGGCGCATTGTAGAGGGCACGGCGCTGGCCGGGTCGGGGTGGGGGTGGGGGTGGGCCTTCAATGCAACCGAGGGCCGCCCCCGGGGTTGTTGACGAGAAAAGGCTGGCCGCTTGAGGCCGTCGCATGCATGCAGCGGCTGGGCTCTCTAGTTGACCGCGGGTCGGGGCCTGACTGGCTATCCTTTGACCGCGGAAAGTTTGGGGGCCGAGGCGCTCGGGAGGCTGCCAGCCGGCAGACCTGGGGCCGTTCCCCTGTGACTCTGGCCGTCGGCAGCGGCCCCGCACCGTTGGCGCGCGGTCATGCAGGCCTAGGCCGCAGGCATGCGAATGCTTCCCGTCTCCTCGCCGCGCAATCCGCACCCTCCCTCTTTGACCTTGGCAATTTAACGTCCATGCACGTCCCTGGTCCGCCTTGCCCCCAGACGACCAAGATGCGGGCGTTCAGGGAGCACCACTGGGAGATCTTTGGCTTTGACGATGACGAGGACGGGATCAAGGGTGAGGGGCGTGTGTTGTGGGAGGGGTTGGGGAGTTGGGGCGGGGAATCCTGTGAGCGTGACGTGTAGGTGTGATCAAATCTGCGCATGCGGCAAATGAATGGTGTGTGGGTTGTGGCGGCCTTCTCGTGCAAATTTTCATTCATTGCGCGTCTGATGTGTGTGTGTAGGTGAGTTGGTGTGTGTGCGTGAGGCTGCCAGCAATTGCTAACAACTTGGCCCACGCACGGGCACCTGAGAGGCAATGGACGAGGATTTGCACAAGCCATCGCTTCCCAGGTGCCCATGCAAATGTCCATTTGACAACCCCACAAGACACACACGCGCACACCCACACACAACACACACACACACTTACACACAACACATGCACAGAGATCGCCGACGCCAGCAGCCGCGCCAAGGAGCACTTCCTGGGGCAGCTGTCAGACATCCTGTCCCACGGCCTGCGCCATGTGGTGGCGCCCCCCAGTGCTACCTGGCACCACAGCGGGTACCTTCACGACAGCGCGTCGCCCTACGCCCACAAGGTCTGGGGGAGGGGTAACGTTGGTTTTGAAGTGCGTGAGTGTTTGTGTGTGTGTGTGTGTGTGTGTGTACGTTTGCATACTCATTTCACTGACTGCACGCACGCGCGATGCAGTACATTGATGTGCGCAGGTAGTGAAATGAGTATGCACACACACACACACACACACACACATGCACACATGCACACACGCATACCGTCTTACATTTACACACACACACACTCACACACGTGCACACGCACAGGTGCACTTCAACGTGCACACTGTTTTCGACAACAGCCGCAAGCTGGGGGACTGGAGGGCGCGCGGCGTGAGCTTTGACATTGAGCAGTACAAGGCGCAGGTGGGGTTGGTGTGCTGCCCAACAGCGTTGGCCCTCACTGGGGGGGGGGATACTTCCGGGAGCGTTGTACTGCAGGTGGTGGAGGGCGTTTTCTCACTGCTCGGGCACCCAATGGCCCGTCCGGCAGTGGGTGGCACTCGACGAACCAACTGGGCGCATAGTTTGTTGAGGCATCACGCTCTTGGATGCGTTTGCATCGAGATCAAGCAGCCCTTTGCAACAGGCCGAGGCGGGACACACCGGCAATGACTCAGCCCAGAGGTTGGGGATTGGAGCGCCACGAGCACCAGGCGTTGGCCGCCTCCACGCGGCAACCGCTTGGTCTGTCCCTCAAGCAGCCAGCCGCTGCCCTCCCGCGGGAGGCCCTTGCCTCCCCGACTGATCAGCCCGCCCGCCCACAACTCATCACGCATCTTCCCAGATCCCCCATGTAACACTCTGTAGTTCCAGCGCCTCGCCTTGCCCGCCCCCAAAAACAACAAAACGAGCCATGGAC
>NW_014010587.1:0-4544 GCF_000611645.1 Monoraphidium neglectum
GGAAGGCACTCTGCCGACCTTGGCCACTGCTGATGAGCTGCCGGCGGCGCCGCCCATGCTGTGCTGCTTGGCTGCACAGCCACCATGAGTCAACGAAGCTGCTCACACCAGATTCGGGCTCCAGGCCTGTACGGAACCCGGAGGGTCGGTGTGCGGGCGTGGCTCACCCCCCATGTGCCCCACCTACGACACGACACCACCCGTGCTGGCCGGCCCACCTGGATGGTGTTGAATGATTCCGCGAGGCCATTCTCCTTGCAGAACTGCAGAATAATCTTGATCACACTGGGTGGGTGTGGAGTGGAGAACAGGGTGTGGCCGCAGGGTGCGGGCTCTAGTGTGCGCTGCTCATGCTCTTGGTGCCGTGTGGGTCACGCTCAATGCCTGAATCGCATCTGTCGCACCCCTCCAGCCAGCTGCATGTGTACGCTGTCGCCGCGTTCACGCTTGGCTCACTCTGTCGCTTCAATTTCTAGGGACATCGCGCCCGGCCAAACAGGCGGCCCGGAGGCGATGTGCTGTGCTGGTGCGGCGCTCGCCGCGTCAGTGCCGCCACCGCCGCCGCTGCAGATGTTTCTGCCGCTGCTCCTGCTTCAAGGACAAGATTCTGCGTGTGCTTCGCGCCGTTGCTATATGGCGTCTATTTCTTTCGCGAAATGACTTGAGATCACACACCAGTGTCGGACGCGGGATGAATAGAGATGTATCCCTGCGTCAGTGACAGTGTTGGGATTATCCCGATAATGGGCTTGGCAGTTCCTAGTAGCCAAGTCGCCTGCTGAGGCGTCTCCAGCCACCTGCACGACACACACGACGACTCACTATCTGCAAGCGGTGTGCGCAGAGCAGCAGACCACCGGAGTGGACACCCTGCCTCAACAAATCCATCGGCAGCGCCGGTGAACAGGAGTAATCAAGAGCGTTCATCATGCTCACTGTCTCGTTTGTGAAACAGATAGGTCCACTGCTGGTTCCGAGGTTACACATGTGCTTTCGTTTGCCGGCCGGCATGCCCGTCACGACGGCACCACCACCATCCCCGCCGCTGCCACCCCAACCGCGCCGTTGCGCGCGGCCGCCGCCTCAAAGTTTGCTATCGCGGCCAGCGTCTGCGGCACCCCAAGCATCTCCTCCATCACGGCTGGCGCAAACGTGAACGTGTCGCAGCCGGCAGCTGCCAGGCGCGCCATCTGGGACGCCTGGCGTATGGAGGCGACCAGCACGCGCGTCGGCGGGTGTGCAGGGCCGCTGGTGGCGCGCATGGCAGCTGCCATCGACGCAACTTCCTGCAGGGCCTGCGATTTGCCAGTGTTGGTGTTTCCAGGTAAGGGGCCGGCAGGAGAGCGAGGAATGCGCCAGCAGGGTGACGGGGGGAAATTAGGGTGGTGCGCAGTCTGATGAACAGGCGGCCACCACCGCATGAGCGCGGCCACACTCCAAAAGCAGCGGCAGCGCGGTGGCAGCAACAGCAACTCAGCGGCAACAGGCACTGTGGTTCGTGGTCGCACAGGGCTGAGCTGCAGCACATGGCGGCGGCACCCATCACGCCGCCGCACCTCCTCGTGGCCGCCCGCGTCCCCCATCCTCCCCAGGTAGGGGGCAACGTAGTCCGCACCCACGGCCCTTGCCAGCAGCGCCTGCACTCGCGCGAGACCGGCACGGCAAGCATGGTGGAGCGGCGGGCAACTGGGTGGCCGAGCGCATGGCCCAAGGCACAGCAATGTGCGCGTTGAACCAAGACGATCGCAGGGCGGCAGGAATGCAGTGCAGCCTCGCAGCTGTGCAGCGCGCCGCGCCATAGTGTCCCGTAGTGGCCGAAGCCGGCCCAGCGCACGGCTGGCGCATCCTGCACGGCTGGCGACGCATCGCATCCGCCGCGGCCGCTGCCCCAAAGCCGAGATCACGTTGTCCCCCCGCCGCACCTGGTGTGCCGCGTACACCCCAGTGATAGTGACAGATGACTCCGGCCGCCGCTGCCTCAGCTGCGCCGCCGCGGCCAGCCCCTCGGCCGTGCATGGCAGCTTGATGGTCAGCGCTACGCTGGGGCAGTAGTGCGGCCGCAGGTCCTGAAGCTGCAGGGCAGCTGCCAGCAGCGCGTCGGGGGAGGGGCCCCAGGCCTGCAGCTGCAGCTCGCGCAGCCCCAGAGCTGCGGCCTGCGCAGAGTGGGTGATCAGGGTTCGGGTTGCGCGGTGCTGTGGTGGCACAGGGGCTGCCGCCATGGGGCGACGAGCGAGGCATTGATGTAGCCTGGCCATTTGACTGTCGTGATTGTGGCAAGTACACGGTCGGTTCCACATGCTTCAGCGCTGTGTGCACTCTCAACGTTGTCTGTGCAGGGCACCCGGCACACTTAAATGCACGAAGCCTCATTGCTTGTGCCCGCAACGACACCGGCCCGCTGTGCGTGTCACGCTCTCACCGCCTCACAGAGCGCCGTCGTGCCGGCCAGCGAGCACTGCACGCCGTCTCGCTCCAGGATTGCCGGGTTGGTCGTAACGCCATACAGAGCCCCTGTCGGCGCAAATCGGCGCCACACGGAAACGTCTGCTGAGTCTAAGAAGAGGCGTAGCCCCGGCTCTGGGTTGCCGTGCTGCGCGTGGAGCGTCTGCTGCTGCGTCCCAGCCGAACACGCCAGTGCCCGTCTATGGGCGCTCCATGGCTGGTGTTGAAGGGCCACATTGGTTCTAACGTTGTCGTTTAAATGTCCATATCTTGTCAGAATGCCTGCGCGAGCCTGCATCTCGATTTGGCGAAGTGTACTTCGTGGATCTGCGTCGTCGTGGGAGCTTCAAACATGGTACATTAACAAACCACTAATCTATGCGTGGCTAACCCGCCCTGTGCATGCGAGTCACGCTGGCAGTACCTACCGAGCTGCTGTCAAACCAGTGTGCCGTCAGCTGAGCTCGCCCAGGGATGTCATGCGCTTCGCGTCATGACAATTTGGCCCCGGACTGGCACTCCTGAAAACAATATTGTTGCTGCGCTTGCATGACAGAAGGGTCTTGGTACTTTCGTCAGAGCTAACTCAGACTGTAACTGAGTTAGCTGTCTGAAACCATGCAGCCAAAGCTCCACTCTGCCCCAAATCAGCTGCCCCAGCCACCTAAATTTTCTAGGAAAGCGGATGGCTGAACTCGTCAGGTGACCCACATGCAAGCATCAGTCCTACATGAGAGAGGGCGGAGTTGCAGTTGTGGGTGGATATGACACAATTTTGATTGCACATAGATCCACAAAATGTGTCATCGCAGACCTTCAGCCCCTGCTGAGCTAGTACCACTGGCCAGTGTGCATGCTGGGGTTGCTCCTGCTCCACCGACCCCACACTACGACTCCTAATGTGGAGTTTTGAGTCTTATTGCACAAAGTATGCACAACACGCCCAAATATACGCGCCACGTCTCGCCACTGGTACTCATAGGCCTTTGGAGCAGCTTGCGACTGTCCACCTTGCTCTCTGCCGCAGTGGCTGCTCCTCCTGGCATTTCACGCGGATGTCATGCCTTCAGGGAGGGATGATTGGCCGCGAGGTTCAGTACTGCTGCAGAGGGCGTGTCTGGGCTGCGCACTGCGCTACAACATGTGCCGGTTGCTCCAAGATCACCGGCGCCCCTCCCTTGTTTGTTAGCGTGCCAGGGGCATGCTGGCGACGGACGGCAGCATCATAGACACGGCAATAGATTCACTTGTAGCGAAAGTCCCTTGATACGAAGCGGCGCACGCAACAGTTGTGCATATTTGAAATCAGTGACTGGAGCTTCATATTCGCGTGCGGCTAAGGATTGAATTTCCAGCGCTCAACCCTTATCACTCAAATTTTCATGATCACTGCCAATTTCTCATCCAGCAAACGCAGGGGCAGTCGACCCGTGCTAGCCCCACCCTCACTTTTATCCCCCAACCACTTCCCCCAGTAGCAGTGGCGGTGGTGGCAGTTGCTGGAGCAGGTGCCATTTGGAGGCGGCAGAATGCATGGGGCAGCCCCTCCAGTAGGCGTAGTCGCGGCCTCAACCTGGCGGCTGGGCGCGGGGGTCTGTCTGATTGGCTCCTGCTGTTGCGTGGCTGGTGAGTGGCATGGCGCAAGCTGGACTCAAACGCATTCAGGGACTGCAGTGCATGATCTGCAAGATCCAGGCATGGATAAATTATTACTTTACTGCTACAAAGGGGGAACTGCTTTGGTGGCTGCACGACGACGAAAGTATTGAAGGAGAGGGACTGCTACAAAGGGTCCACCAGCAGAGGAGCTGCCAAGGTTTGGGTGGTCGGGAGTGGATGGCGGGCTTTGGAGTGTGTGGATGGGGGTGGGGGTACTCGGCAGACATATATGATGGCAGCATCAGGAGCTGGATGGTTGGGTGAGATGATGGGGCCTGCATGTTGCTGGGGTCGATGTTGGCAAGGCAGTGCGCAGGGTCTGTGCTTGCGGTAATCAGTGGCTGGTTGAGGCGAGGTGCTCCGCGTGATGACGCGCGGCGGCTGCAAGGGGCAGCCAGCAGGGAGTAGGGGGAGTAGGGGGGGGAGTAGGGGGCGACCGGCGG
>NW_014010587.1:4681-6068 GCF_000611645.1 Monoraphidium neglectum
GTAGGGGGGGGAGTAGGGGGCGACCGGCGGTGTGGGTGCGCCGCGCGTGTTTGTTGGCGGTGACAGGTGTGGATGCGCCTGGTCAAATCGATTGCGGCCTAGTCAACACCGACAGAAGCAGCGCACAGGCGGCTTTCTGCAACAAACAGCGGCCGCTTGTTGGCGCGTGCCGCAGGGAGGGAGCGTTGCGCAGGCCCAAAGGCCCGGCAGCGTGTCAGCCGTGGTGGAAACGAAAATACCTCCACCCTGGCACCGACAACGGCCGACAAGCAGCCGCGGTGCTGCAGGGTTGAGGTGCACCTCGACGTAGCGCCGCCGGGGTGCCTGCAGTTCAGCCTTTCAAGTGGTCCATCAATGCGGGACAGGGGATAGATCGATGGCCAGGCGCGCAGTGCTTGCGTGCCAGGTGCCCCTGGAAAGCGGCAAACCCAAGGTTCCCACGCCTGCCAGGCAGGGAGGTGCCGCCGAAGCGTCAGGTGCGCTGGAGCAAGGGACAAGTTATTGACGCGCATCCGTGGACCAGCCACATGTGCCGCAAGCAGTTTAAGGATTCAAAGTCGGCGCGGCACCCAAGAACAATGCAGCCCTCAGGCACAGGCGGTGGGAAAGCTAGAATATGTCGCTCTGTGACTGGCATTGCCGCTCCCTTCAGCCCGGTGTCAGATGTTCATGTATCAGAACCAAAGGCAGGCACACGCACGCGCGCCGTCACACGAACCAGCGGGGCAGGCGTTTAGGCGCCACACTCAGGCATGTCGCTCCCCAACAGATCTAAGTGCGCAAAGTCCTTGTGCAGCACGCGCGCCGCCGCCCTTGCATAGTGTGGCTTCAAGCCGCGCCTCCTTGGTGACCGGCGTGCTGGCGGATCCGGAGGGGCGGGCCGTGCCTACGCCCCCCAACAGGCCGCCGCGCTGCCCCCTAGCGCCTCATGTCAAACCAGCCCATGACCTCGCTGGCTATACGGCCCACACTGCTGCCGGCCAGGCGAGCACCCCTCCTCGCGCCGCCGGCGCCGCTGCTGCCGGCGCCGGCCCCGCTGCCGGGCGCCGAGGGGCCGGCGCCGGCGTACTCCACTGCGGCCCCAGAGGGCTGCTCCTGGTCCATCAGGCCCATCATGGCCACCAGGGCGGCCAGCACCTCAACAAACTCCGGCCTTTTGGGGGGGGGGGGCGAGGGGACGACAAGGGGCGCGTGCACGCATCAAAAGACGAGGCTCTGAAACTGGCGCATGCCGGAGCTCATCGGGTGCGTGGGAGCCGCTGCCGCGCGCCGCGTCGTGTCAGGCTCCGTACAGGCGCCTGCCGCGAGCCGTTCGCGCACCCACCTCCATCCCGGGGTCGCTCCCATCGCCCCCCTCGCCGCGCCGCCAGCTACCCCAACCCACAGG
>NW_014010587.1:6367-7813 GCF_000611645.1 Monoraphidium neglectum
CACACACACACCTGTGTCGTGGGTCGTGGGCCCAGCAGCGCTCTGCCAGGTCCACCAGGCCGCGCCTCACGCGCCCCTCAGCCCCGGCATTCTCACCCGACACGACGCCAAAGGGCGACGAGGGGGGGCGCAGGGAGGCCGGCCACGCGGGGCGCCTGCGCTTCGCGGTGACCTGGCGGTGTGGAAGGGGGGGGGGGGCGGCCGTGAGCGGATGGGTGCATGATTGAAGTGGGATGGTGTGAGCCGCCGTGCGACACTGAGGGCCGCCTTTGGCCCCAACCACCCCGTGCCGGGGCTGTAACGGCAGCATGCCCGCCAGGCGGCCTGCCAGTACCGGTACATCGGCTAGGCCTGGCGGCTGCTGGGAGCCCCACAGCCAAACAGGGCTCTGCTCCCCCCTCTGCCGCTGCACCCACCTCGTGGCCGATGAGGGCGCGCGGCATGCCCGCAAACGCCTTGCCGCCGGTGGCCAACTCCCACAGCAAGATGCCTGGGGTCACAGAGCGGGGCAGGGCGGGGCGCGGGTGGGTGGCGTGAGGCGGGGCGGATGAGGGGTGGGGTTCAGGTGGGGTGGGGTGAACGCCACGTCAGAAGAGCGTGGGTGCACACTCGTCGTGTTGGGACGGCTGGCGGGGCAGGGGACGTCTACGGGTCCCGGCCGCAGCTGCAGGCGCCACGCCGGCCCCCAACAGGCCGGCACGCCGGAGGCAGCACGTGCAGGTGCTTGCCTCCCAGACTGCCCCCCCCCCTTCCGTCCCCATCCCTGGCTATTTCGCGCGCGCGGCTCCGGGCACCCACCGTATGCGTAGACGTCGGAAGCCTTTGAGACGCGCCCCCGCACTGCAGGGCGGCGCGTGAGGGGCGGGCCGGGTGCGCGGGTGCAGGCAAGGAGCGTCAGAAGCGGCGAGACACGGGCGGCAGCGTAGACGCGACAGCCCGCAGCACCCCTGAAAGCACTGCGTGCATTGCGCCGCGTAAACCACGCGCCAGCGGGCCAGGTGCCAGAGGGGCGTTGGCGGGTGCCCGGTGGAGGAAGGGTAGTGCCTGCTCACCCAGCAGCTCTGGGCTCATGTGCGTGAGCGTGCCGGCGTGCATGTCGCTGATGTGGGTGTCTGTGGGGCTCAGGGTGTGGCTCAGGCCAAAGTCGGCCACCTGGGGACACGCGAGAGGAGGGGGGCGTCGCAGGGGCGCAGGAGGCGGCTGAGAGCCAGCAGCGGGGGGAAGCAGCAACACCCTCAATCGCGGTCATCGCACGGGCGGCCAGGGCAGGCCAGGCAATCGCGCGTCAGGGGATGGGGGGCGCGTCCGGTTGCGTGGCCCCGCGCACCTTGGCCATGACGCCGCTGCCGGGGACCAGCGCGGCCCTCAGGCGCTGCTCTGCGCTAGCGTGGTCGGAGCGGCCGCGAGAGCCCGCGCTGCCGCCGGTGGCGCTGCCCGCGGCCGCGG